>NW_026856963.1:0-87265 GCF_026571515.1 Ruditapes philippinarum | reverse complement strand
ATTATGAGAAGCCTGTCGCAGGCATGAACAAGATCTGTATATGAAAGGTAAAGGTCAAATATAGAGCCATTGAAAACGCTTGTCTTGGGCAAATTTGCATAAAGGAATTTAAATTTGAATAAGTACAAATGTTCAACACTGTAAGGCCGAGTGTCATGTGCAAAATTCAGGTTCGTAGGACAAAGGTCAAGGTCACGCATAGGTGTCAAAGTTCAGCAAATGGTCATTACCAGGACTACCGTCATGGCACTTGTTTTTTATATCAATTTTTAAAAGGTCAAGGGCACTAAAGATGATAAAATATCTGGGATTTTTTTATCTGGAGCATATCTCCTTCGTGAATTTTTATGATACTTTATAGAAATATATATTAAATATATTGCTTCAAACATGGTCAAGTTCAGAGGTCAAGGTCACACTTAGAGCTTTTGTTCCATGTATATTTGAATGTCCTCGTGTCCATCTAAAGCTTTTAATGACAGGCGTATTTTGCAACATGCCTTGTTTCTTTTACTGTACACAATCATATTTCTTTAAAAACATACGATGACATTGTTGATATTAATAATATAAAACGTCCTTTCTTTTAAACTATATATCCATGTCCATGTACATTAAGTTCCCAGATAATCAAATAAAATAACATAAACATGCAGAGATTTGCCTGCTACCGGTAATTTTTTTTTGTACGAAAGAGTTGAGCGAAAATATTGTCGCTTTCTCTCTCGTCATTTCATCTCTGAAAAATAAGTTCTGGTTATAGTTTTACATGGTTCGGAGACCTAAAGCAGTTGGGGGATAATACTATCAAGAAGAATGACTCTTGCTACAGATTGTTTTTTATTTTGCAACTTTTATTTAGATCCGCCCATTGTTTTCTCGTTTAGGGCAAAAGCATTTTTTTACTTGGGGACCATATGCCGCTTTTTCATGGAATGGCACCGACGTGTCACATTGAAGGTTTCCATGATAACCGCCATATGAACCACATCTGCGGATGTTTCAAAATTCAAAATTGTACCAATTCATGTTAAATGTTGAATTCTGCTTAAGCCGGTGCTTGGGGGGGGTTGGACGGTAACTTGCACTTTCCAGTACCGTCCATTTATTGTATTATTATCGTGCACCAACCCGGTGCACTCCTTGTCAAAGAGAGGATTTGTCCGGATATTTTGTCCCTTGTAAATTTTTGTACGTAAAATTAAAAAAAAAAAAACAAGTGAACAGTAGAGTACCGCCCAATTACATTTTTTAACAATCCTCGTAATTATCTGAAATTTCAGTTATGAGCAACACTTTTCTTTAATTTTCAGCATAAACTTTTTTAAATAAAACCTATATCTTATTATCTAAGAAAACAAAATACAAATGCTCTACTTTCAAAAACAGATAATGTGTTTTTTTATAAAAAAAAATATATGCATTTAAAAGAAAGATACGGAATGACGTTTTTCACCATAAAACAACCAAAAATAAATAGACTGAAATAAAAGGAGTTTGGTCTGTGCAATAATCTACTTTCGTGCTATATAAAAAGAGTTAACTAAATGAAATGAGTCAGTTTGTTACTTTGCGCGATCAGAACTGTTCAAAAACACTTCAAATAAGGAGAGCAAAGACAAGACCACGTGTGTAAAGTTGCTGCTTTTCAAACAAAACTATGGGGTTCGAATTTAATTTTCCTGTTGCCACGACCATATAACTTATTTTATAACCAGTACTGGTTTGATCCAGGATGCGAAACTCAATATTGTTTCATAAAAGTCATACAATTTTACATCACCGGCACGTATTTTCTACAGGGACACGGGTTTGTAATTCCATTTTGTTTATTTCCGCCCATTATTTTCTCGTTTAGGGCACAAACATTTCTTTTATTTTGGGACAATATGCTACTTTTCATGGAATGGCACTAACTTGTCACATTGAAGGTTGCATGATGACCGCCTTTTGAATACATTTGCGGATATTTCAAAAATTCCAAAATTTTACCAGTTCATGTTTAATGTTGAATACTTCTTAAGCCGGTGCTAGGGGCGTGTACGATAATTTGCGCTTTCCAGAACCGTTCATGAACAGGCTCAATTAAACCGAACCTGCAACATTTTCAATTTTGCCGTGCTGGGCTTTCTGTTGCTTTTGTTAGGGATTCTGTCTTTCTACTGTATGTTATGTTTAAAAAAGTAATATGCCTCTTGCTTAAGAGAATGTTTATGAAACACTCAAGATCTCAACTATGTAGATTCTGAGTTTACGAAGTTATTAATTTGACAAATGGCAATTCCGGTCTTAATTATTCACATTTCGAAGTTTTGATATTCACAAAACAAGACAAAATAGGTTTCTTTCTTGTGTAAATGTTTTAATTTCGATGGTCCAAATGAAGTTTTGATATTAGACAAAAACATTCTGCTCAAGCATATTTTGGTTGTAAACTTGTACTTCAACCATTTCTGATTGCAAATTTATACGTCAATATTATTGCTGATAATTGCTGGACAGAGCTATCTTTTGATGAAATAATGATATAGTGATATTATTGCATTTACGGTATTAAGTGACATTTTAATCTAACATATACCGCTAATCGAGATATTTAGAAATTGTAGATTTTGATTCGAATTTGAAAAAAATGTTCATTTGAATGTTAGGAAAGGACATTTTATATCATTTAATTTCATTTTTATTTGAATATCAAAATTAAAGTTTGACAAGATTTAAGAGAAAATGTTACTTCTTACAAAAAATAGAAATAGAGAAAAAATAGTTCAAAATAAGTGCATTTGAATTAAACAATATATATCAAACATAAAAATTCAAGTGCTAAGAAATAATTGTTCAGAAAATGTAAAAGAAAACCTCACCTAAAGGTTATATATTTTGTATCAGTGCGAGATGAAGAGTTGATACATATTAAATGTATATCAAATGCGCTATTTTCAAGTGTGGCATAGCATAGATGAAAATAAATAAGGAACTGCTGACAAACGACAGAAACAAATTTACGTTTTTGTGGTTCATATTTTTAGACTGCTAAACAGCAGATGTCAAGTGGCGTGTGACAGCTATGAAAGGTTTCCAGTATTTAACTGCGGTATCGTTATATTTTTCTGGTCCTTCGGGATCATATATTCCAGCACTTTCAGTGTTGTAAATGGCAAATTTCAAAAATTTTGTTATACATTTAGCTGACAAAAGGGATCACTGTTTTCAAGATTTTGATACATTTTTACATTTTATTGTTTTTGCCGGGTAGCATAACATACACTTTTTAATGACGCGACAACGTCCTTACGTTCAAATGTTCATGATGATGTTTTATTTTGATAGCGCTTATTCAACTGAAGTATTCTTATTGTATTATGGTTGTAAAACAGGAAAAATATAACATCAAAGATCAACAATGCAAGGAGAGTTGCAGAGAACACAACCCTCGACGAAATTAAGTCACACTGGACTATCGGAAAGGGCCCAGTAAGGAAGGAGCGGGCATACAAACTGGAACAGGGATCGGCCGTACCAATAGATGATAACAAAGTAAAGAAACGCTTAAAATATCAAAGATCTATAAAAACATCTTAAGTGCAAATAACACAGCTGTATAAAATTGTAATAATAATCTCATAAATATGATCTCCATTGAATCATTTTAGAGTTAAATATGCGCTAGTAATAAGAATAAGTTTGCAAACAGAAATGCATGAAGTCAGGCTTGCAACTTTAAAATGCGCTTGGACAAGATATTTATGTGTATTAAACTTTTTTGGAATATGCAAATTAATACACTTATGCCAAAATGTAAAACCCCAACAAACAAACCAAACATTTACACAGTATTGACGGAAACATATTTTGTCTTCTTTGGTGGACTTCAAAACTTAAAGATGTGAATAAATGAGCATAAACCACTCTGGGTTTTTGATTGTCAAATCTAAAAGTATGTTCATGGCCAGTCTTCAATAACTTCGTCAATTAAAAATCAAGGTTACTGATACCTAAAACTTGGTGTGTCATAAACATTGCCTTAAGGAATGGGCATATTAATCTTTTTAAAAAAAAAACTTACTTGAACCCAGTTCACGTGCTGCCGATTCATATATGTATCTTCTATTTTCATCATAGATAATGATAAGTGTGTCTACTTGAGTATATAAAAATATTCAATCTTGTTGCAACATTATACATCATTAAAATGCCCAAATTTATAAAAAATACTATGTTCTGTTCATGTTATATTGTTAGAATTTTTATAGTATGAAAACTTGTAAAGTAAAATAGTGGAACACCCCCGACCCATTTTATTTATGACGGGAATAATAAACTTTTTGTTTCAAAAAATAAAACAATAATTAAAGTATTATCGTTCTCGTCTCTCAAATTCTCTAGTTTGTCTAGAAACAATATCATATGACATGAATTGGTTTGGTTTAAATTCACAGTGAAAATGTTAAATGGCAATTTCGGCTAGACTGGGAGTGGTGGGTGGAAAAGAAAACTCAAAACTCCTTGAACCAGAAAAGTCCTGAGCGGGAACTTAATTAAAATCACCGGACTTCCGTAAGCTAGCTGGAGGACAAGTGACTGAATGTCAGTAAGGTGCCTTCATAATTTGCAAGTAATAAGAATGAAATGACAAAAGCAAATACCAACAACATGTCTAGCTTTTTTTTATTCAGACCTACCAATATGTGCTGGGTTAGCCATATGTTATTAAAATATGGTGTCTTCCCTCTGAAATACTGTTTTAGAAGCAATTTCTTGTCTATGATGTAAACAATTATCGTAAGTGGATATGTTCCTGACTTAAACATTTAGATAAATATACATGTGGATCATTTCTAAATTGTTATACATTTTAAAGGATCTGAAGCGTACGCACAAGCCTATCATCAACCCTGTACTTATATCAAGATTCCGTTTTGCTACGGCCAACATGTCTTCTACGAATTGTTCATGTACATGTAGTTCATTTAGTATTTCAGGCCGGAACATCGTCAAGGTTCCTAAGCTGAGCTTGTTAGGCCGTTTTGGAAGTGTTTCTTTTCTTGTAATTTACATCAACTTCTTTTGTAATTATTTCCAATGTTATTGAGAATGCTTATCTCTATATCCTTAATTAGTTATATAAACCATATCAGTTTCTTTACATCTTAGATTTTACTTGTTTACTTTTCATTATAACTTCACTGGGTTTGGTAACAATTTGCATGAAACTTATTCTGACAGTTACATAGATTATTCAATCTTGTCTTAAATGAATTCAATGATGTAGCTTCTACGACTTCAGGACTTTACGTATTCCAAGAATCCACAACTCTATGGCTTAAATTTTTTTTTCTTGTGTTATGTCTTGCCATTGGCTTGAGTATTTTCATACTTGTGACCCCTGGTTGTGGTTCCTTCTTGTGTTTTGAATATTTCCTTATCTTTTTCCTTATCAATGTTGTTAACTATTTTATAATTTTCAATCATGTATGATCTATTTGTTCTGTATTCTAAAGTTTGAATGCCTAATTGCAACAGTCTTTCGCTTTATTCTTTCCAGCTAATTCACTTAATACTCTAGTGGTTCTTCTTTGCACATTTTCAATGGATACTGCATCTTTTTAATTTAGGTGACCGAATTGCAGAACTGTACTCAAGATGAGGTCTTACAAGAGATTTGTAGAGTTGAAGAATCATTTTTTGTTTGTTTTTTAACTATTAGTCCTCCTAAATTTCTATTTGTCTTATTTACTTTACTGCTTATATGTATACTGAATGTCATTTTGCAGTCGAAGATCACGCCTAGGTCTTTTTTTCTCATTTACTTGTTGAATTATGCAGATACTATTGCTCGAGTCTTACATAAAATAATTACATGTTATGTTTTATGTGTAACTGATTGAGGTAATTCTATTCTTGATACATTCAAATCATTAAACATAATTTCGATGTAAATAGAAGAAATTATATAAGATTTTATCTACTAGTATTAAAACAGTATTTAATTTTCATGCACGATCTTTTCGAAAAAGATAACGTCGTTTATAAACAGTTTTGCTAATTTTCTCTTTGAAATGATGTTGGTGGACCTAACAGGTTATCTTTATCCCAATAGTATTTATAAAACAAATATGAATAACTTACATATTTTCTATTTCAAGATCGTTTGCTGTTACAAACATTGCAATATGATCCAAGATAGATCTGTTATACAGAACTCGAAGCAAATGGAAAAGCAAATTAAAAGTTAATAACCAGGTTCAGGAATTTTAAACATGCCTGCAAAGTTTTCAATAACATTTGTGATGTTTCAAACAATGAATGTGATGGTAAACATTTGTACAGCGACTACAAAACTTACCTCCCAGATTGGGACATAGCACCAACCTCTAATATGCATGAGTCATCAAAATATTGGATATGGTTTGTAGTGAAATACAAACAACAACTTAAACAGAAGTATGGTTATGAAATTGATAACATTCCTTCTTCATGGAACAATGTTACAATATCAGAGGCAATAGAGAGTTTAAACAAAATATTTTCTGCATAATGAGCTATTTTAATAGCAAACTTTTGAAGAAAGTAATCCGGTTAGATAAATAATTCACATAGTTTAAAAAAAGCATATATTACTGTAAATCACTGTATATTCGTTTCATATTTTATGAAAAAAAAACCTGACATTTCAAAAAAAATTTGGCCTTGAATTCATTAATATCGGTATGGATTTATCTTCATCTAAACCATAATGGCTAAATGGACTGTTGGGAATTTTGAATGTGGCTTGACTTCCTGTCAAAGAAGTATGTTTATAAACTGTGACATATATATTTATTTACAAGTAAAGTAAATGAGTATATTTGTTGATATTTTAAATGTACGCGGAATGATTAATTAATTAATCTCAAACTAATTTATGAATAAAGGTGAAAATGAAAATATCTGTAGTAATACCAGAATTTCGTGGTAAAGCTGTGAGTCATATTAACTTATCTCAGACTCTGATACTTGGGTATTAGGATGAATAACAAAGCAAGGATATCATGTTCATTGAAAATGAATTGTTTTAAATGGTGATAAAAAAGTAACTTGCATCTAAACTGAAAACATGGACATCCAATACAAATACTTAGAAATGTCTTGATTTTTGATATAATTATGAACAACATTATATGGAAAAAACAAGAACAGTGAACATATATGGAGAAACATGCACAGGAAATAAAGACAGTGAAATACGAAGACACTATAATTGACATGATATATCTGCATATCTGCGTTAAATTTATACTACAGTTAAAATTAATTATGCAAAGTTTGAAAGGGTATGTGGAAATTAGTATATGTTTGTTTGACATACCTTTGACGATGACATCAGAAACTTAATGATTGGCGTATCCGTAAATTACTTAGTATTTGAATATGTAAGAAAGTGTGAAAGTTGTGTTATGCGACTCTTTTTTGTTGTTGTTGTTTTGTTTTAACTTTGTGTTAAGATATTGTTTTTTGTACACACATTGATTTCTTTGTTAACTATGTATTTTTATTTCAAATCTTTTCAACGCTTATTTCTCTGTTGTGTTTTTTTCATTTCCTTGTTTTGCATTTGTTTGCCAAGCAGTATTTATTTTTTATCTACTTTGTTAAGCATTTTGGTATTCATAAATACAGTGCACTTGTGTTAATCGTTTTGGCAACCATATGTTCGTGCACATTATGTAAGTACTGTTCCGTTTGGAAAAATTGTTATGTACTCATGAAAAGTACAGGAATACTTCATGTTTTATCTCCAAATTTTTTCTAGGATTTCTGTGATTTTGTTGTTGTTTTACTCGTTGTATATTTTACAAAATAATGTACCTTTTTATTCTTTAAAAGGGTGAAACATGTGCACTAAAAACCCGAAGTTGTACACCACTTGTAAAAAAATATTCAATGTGGTACAGCTGTTAACGAATCAAATATTTCTCTTCCCGAGTATCCGGGACATAACTCAAAAACTAAAAAAGGTATCAATGTGAAACTTTTTAGGTAGATATATCTCAATGAGTAAGTGTGCAGTGCATAAAAATCGTAACTCTGCATTTTCTTATAATACTTGAATTATCGCCCTTTGTTTATTTGAAGACTTTGAACTTTGTGCGGGACATAACTCTAAAACTATAAGAGTTATCAACACGAAACTTTGCAGATAGATAGATCTCATTGAGTAGGTTTGCAATGCATAAGAACAATGACTCTGTCTTGCCTAATAGTGTTATACCTTTGTTAATTTTGACACTCTTTAGGTAGAAGTGCAGTGCCTGCGAATCGTAACTCTGTCTTGCCTTATTTTGAAGTTATTGCCCTTTGTTGTTTTTTTTTACTTTTTGACTTTTGTCCGGGACATTACTTTAAAACTATTAGAGATATCAATATGAGACTTTGTATGTAGATAAATCTCATTAGATAGAACTGCAATGCTAAAGAACCTAAACACAACTTTGTCTTATTTTTGAGTTATTGCCCTTTGTTCATTTTTACACTTTGAATTTTACCCGGGACATAACTTTGAAGCTATAAGTCTTAGAGATATCATCACGAAACTTAATAGATAGATATATCTCATTGAATAAAAGTGCACTGCAAACAAAACATAACTCTGTCTTGCCTTATTGCGGAGTTTTCGCCCTTTGTATATTTTTTATACTTTACTGTGTCCAAAACCTTCTGGGCGAGCATCACTGGGTTCAATCGGTTCTTGTTTAACTTCATGTTACATAAAATTTGTACATAGGCATGTTAATTGTTGAATTTGAAACTTTTGATAGCAATTGCAGATTTGTCAATACCATTTTAGTATGCAGTCTTTCTTAATTGAACTTTTCTGTATAATAGCGGTTACTTTTAGGAAATTATGTTAGAAATAAAAAGGCTACTTAAACATTAAAAATCATATTCTGAAATATAAAAACCAATATTGCCAGCCGTTGTATCATTTTTTTTAATTCAGAATCGTTTGTCTAAAGAAAAGCTATACCAGGCTATATATTTTCGAGATTAATGTTCTATTGATGTTTGTAATAGTTTTGAATTGTTTGCAGATATGCAGATCATCCGATTCTCCTTTTTTGCCAGAATAATTATTCAGATAAAAATGCTCAAATTTAAACACAAATCGGACCACGTATAGCACAAAAGTATAAATATTAATTTCTGGGTATTAATTATAAGTATATTTCGTACTTATCTTTTGTGTTGGTCTGTGTAAGAAATATTAATTTCGTGTTGTTTAGCTTTGGACCTCAGCGGAGTTCCATTTATAAATGGTACTTGTTTAAGACATTTCTTTAAATAGTTATCTCTTTTCGTAGTTTAATCTTAGTAAGTTTCCAATATATTGTTACATTATTAAATGTTTTTGTTACCTTATTCAATTGGCTTTGAATTCTAATGATAACGTGCTAAATATATATTTTATCTCATTATAATGAGTGGTTTCTGCATAAGTATAAATACAGCAATAGTTTTACGATACATTAATTTTACTTATTAGATTGACTATAAAAAATATTATTTTATTGATACGTGGTGATTAAAAAAAATATTCTAACTCCACGTAGCTATAATGCATTATTCATTTTAACTAGACAATAGTTTATGTTTAAATCGTAATGTTTGTTTATTCCTCACATTAAATAAGGCAGCCTGAGCTTGAGGATAACGTGTTTAAAACATCACAATATAACGAGCAGTGGCATATAAACAGTTTCGGACAAGGTTAAATATTCAACATATAACGTTATCATTATTTCGTATGATAACAGATAGGAATATGTAAACATCAGCATGTCATGACATATCATTATTCAAACATATATGTACATATATGCACAGAATTTAAAATAAAAAAACACATAGCACAACAAATATAACCAAAAGATTACATGAAGTATAGGTACATAGACTTCATGTTAGATTAGATATTTGTAAGACTTAATAGTCATTTTTCTATGCTGTCATTCAAATAATGGTTATACCTTGACACAATTATTGTATTTTTTTCCTATCTTTAGTGTGTTTTGTCATTGTTTTTGTTAATGTTTTTTTTTGCTGTTGTTGTTTTTCGTATTTTAATCTTATTGCTTCATGTGCTTCATGTATTTTATGTTTTGTTCATCTTTTAAATCATATATTTATGAAATTAAATTTTCTAAGAAACTAAACACATAATTCCTCTTCTGAACGGTAGAATGTTTTAAAGGAGCATAAAAAAGAATATTTACCTTTTGATTATTATATAATATTCCAAAGCTTATCATTAATAAATGTTGCATGTTTAAAAAAAAACATTAATTTGAACATTCCTGTTTTGTATTGTTTGCAGTGTTGATAAATAACAACAAAGATTTGTCAGGAATTTAATATCATGACAAATAAATAGAGCAATTTTATATTTAATTTGCATTAACATAAAATGCGAGGGTTGTTCAAAAAGAAATATGTGCTCCATATTTTCCATTAAATAAATAATAATATTCAAATGTACGGCGATCGTGAAATATTTTCTACAATTTGTGCATTAAACTATTATAAAGGATTGTGTTAAACACGTGATCCTTGTGATATTGAATAATCATGAACACGCAAATGGCGCAGCACACCTGAAAACATTTCCAGGGAAAGCGTAGTACAGCTAATGTATACATAATTTGCTGTCTCATTTTCAATATAACAATGTATTAAACCAACATGTTTCAGTATCTTTAAAGGACATTATGTCCAAATCAGGAACAATGACACTTATTTTCAGCTAGTGCAAGCAACTCAAAGTAAGTGATGGAAGAAAAAGAATTTCAAAGTGGAAAATTATCGTGACGCTTGTTTGTTTGTTTGTTTGTTTGATTGGGTTTTACGTCACACCGACACATTATAGGTCATATGGCGACGTTCTAGCTTTACTGGTGGAGGAAGAGTTTAGATGCCCTTCCGTGAATTATTTTAGGCACGAACGGGTACCTGAGTAAAACCACCGGCGTTCTGTAAGCTAGCTGGATATAGATTTCTGACATGAAAGAATCCAAAGTCCCTGTTGGGATTCGATCCCACAGCGGTGAGGGGCAAGTGGTTTGAAGTGTACGACCTGAACCACTTTGCCACGGACGCCCCTTGTCAGGACGAATGTGACGTCTATTGCAAAAGCGCTATAAACAATCGACGGTAAATACTTGGCGAACTGATTGTGTTACAGGTTTTGAACCCTTATGGTTATTATATTTAAGTAGATATACGTGTTAACAAAACAAAATTAATATAATTATATTATTTATACGGTAAATAGTATAACATCCCCAATTTCGTTAGATTAATGATAGCATTCTTAGTACAAGAGCATACTTTTGAAATGACCCAAGAAATGTATACGCCCGTTTGAAAAACAAGTGGTATGATAGTTTCCCCCTGGTGGGCGACCTGACGGTCTAGCGGGCGCTGTCAAATATTTTCCGGAGCATATTTCCTACACGCATTGAGGGATGAAACTTCACAGAAATGATCACCACTATGAAAAGAAGTCATGACAATTATCTCGGGGTCAAACTTAGAGGTCATTGAAAAAGGCTTGTACGGAGCAAAACGTCTACAAGCATAAAGGGAATATCAATATTACTTGCACCAATGTTCATCATTGTGAGGTGGAGTGTTGCGCACAAAACGCAGGTCCCAGGTCTCAGGCTTTAAATAAAAATATGAAAATGTGAACAGGGACCATTTTGTCCTCAATTATTGAGGGATTGTAACACAAATGGTCGTTATCCTGACAATATATAGATCAAATGTAATTTAAGTCAATATATGCAAGGTAAAGGTCACTGATGAATATCTAGATTTTGCCCAGAACATATCTCCTATACGCACGGATG
Source organism: Ruditapes philippinarum (assembly GCF_026571515.1). Lineage (NCBI taxonomy): Eukaryota > Metazoa > Mollusca > Bivalvia > Venerida > Veneridae > Ruditapes > Ruditapes philippinarum. The sequence continues at coordinate 75,377 of NW_026856963.1, read as the reverse complement.
TATTTTTATACAACTTCATAGAAATGTTCAATATTATGAGAAGCCCTGTCGCAGGCATGAACAAGATCTGTATATGAAAGGTAAAGGTCAAATATAGAGCCATTGAAAACGCTTGTCTTGGGCAAATTTGCATAAAGGAATTTAAATTTGAATAAGTACAAATGTTCAACACTGTAAGGCCGAGTGTCATGTGCAAAATTCAGGTTCGTAGGACAAAGGTCAAGGTCACGCATAGGTGTCAAAGTTCAGCAAATGGTCATTACCAGGACTACCGTCATGGCACTTGTTTTTTATATCAATTTTTAAAAGGTCAAGGGCACTAAAGATGATAAAATATCTGGATTTTATCTGGAGCATATCTCCTTCGTGAATTTTTATGATACTTTATAGAAATATATATTAAATATATTGCTTCAAACATGGTCAAGTTCAGAGGTCAAGGTCACACTTAGAGCTTTGTTCCATGTATATCTTGACTGTCCTCGTGTCCATCTAAAGCTTTTAATGACAGGCGTATTTTGCAACATGCCTTGTTTCTTTTACTGTACACAATCATATTCTTTAAAAACATACGATGACATTGTTGATATTAATAATATAAAACGTCCTTTCTTTTAAACTATATATCCATGTCCATGTACATTAAGTTCCCAGATAATCAAATAAAATAACATAAACATGCAGAGATTTGCCTGCTACCGGTCATTTTTTTTGTACGAAGAGTTGAGCGAAAATATGGTCGCTTTCTCTCTCGTCATTTCATCTCTGAAAATAAGTTCTGGTTATAGTTACATGGTTCGGAGACCTAAAGCAGTTGGGATAATACTATCAAGAAGAATGACTCTTGCTACAGATTGTTTTTATTTTGCAACTTTTATTTAGATCCGCCCATTGTTTTCTCGTTTAGGGCAAAAGCATTTTTTTACTTGGGGACCATATGCCGCTTTTCATGGAATGGCACCGACGTGTCACATTGAAGGTTCCATGATAACCGCCATATGAACACATCTGCGGATGTTTCAAAATTCAAAATTGTACCAATTCATGTTAAATGTTGAATTCTGCTTAAGCCGGTGCTTGGGGGGGGGGTTGGACGGTAACTTGCACTTTCCAGTACCGTCCATTTATTGTATTATTATCGTGCACAAACCCGGTGCACTCCTTGTCAAAGAGAGGATTTGTCCGGATATTTGTCCCTTGTAAATTTTTGTACGTAAATTAAAAAAAACAAGTGAACAGTAGAGTACCGCCCAATTACATTTTTAACAATCCTCGTAATTATCTGAAATTTCAGTTATGAGCAACACTTTTCTTTAATTTTCAGCATAAACTTTTTTAAATAAAACCTATATCTTATTATCTAAGAAAACAAAATACAAATGCTCTACTTTCAAAAACAGATAATGTGTTTTTTTATAAAAAAAATATATGCATTTAAAAGAAAGATACGGAATGACGTTTTTCACCATAAAACAACCAAAAATAAATAGACTGAAATAAAAGGAGTTTGGTCTGTGCAATAATCTACTTTCGTGCTATATAAAAAGAGTTAACTAGTAAATGAAATGAGTCAGTTTGTTACTTTGCGCGATCAGAACTGAAACACTTCAAATAAGGAGAGCAAAGACAAGACCACGTGTGTAAAGTTGCTGCTTTTCAAACAAAATTATGGGGTTCGAATTTAATTTTCCTGTTGCCACGACCATATAACTTATTTATAACCAGTACTGGTTTGATCCAGGATGCGAACTCAATATTGTTTCATAAAAGTCATACAATTTTACATCACCGGCACGTATTTTCTACAGGGACACGGGTTTGTAATTCCATTTTGTTTATTTCCGCCCATTATTTTCTCGTTTAGGGCACAAACATTTCTTTATTTTGGGACAATATGCTACTTTTCATGGAATGGCACTAACTTGTCACATTGAAGGTTCCATGATGACCGCCTTTTGAATACATTTGCGGATATTTCAAAAATTCCAAATTTTACCAGTTCATGTTTAATGTTGAATACTTCTTAAGCCGGTGCTAGGGGCGTGTACGATAATTTGCGCTTTCCAGAACCGTTCATGAACAGGCTCAATTAAACCGAACCTGCAACATTTTCAATTTTGCCGTGCTGGGCTTTCTGTTGCTTTCGTTAGGGATTCTGTCTTTCTACTGTATGTTATGTTTAAAAAAGTAATATGCCTCTTGCTTAAGAGAATGTTTATAAAACACTCAAGATCTCAACTATGTAGATTCTGAGTTTACGAAGTTATTAATTTGACAAATGGCAATTCCGGTCTTAATTATTCACATTTCGAAGTTTTGATATTCACCAAACAAGACAAAATAGGTTTCTTTCTTGTGTAAATGTTTTAATTTCGATGGTCCAAATGAAGTTTTGATAGACAAAAACATTCTGCTCAAGCATATTTTGGTTGTAAACTTGTACTTCAACCATTTCTGATTGCAAACTTATACGTCAATATTGTAAGAGACAGTGACTTATTCAAATAATTTACTTTTGCTTTGTTAGCTTAAGTATCAGTTTTAAACAAATTCTAGGTTTTGAGTATAAAGAGACCTAAGCTAGGACATTTATTTACAAATGAGATACAGAAATATTCAAGAAAATACTTTACACTTACCTGTCAGGATTCCTGACCGTTCCTCAACCATTAATGTTTTTGTTGATTTCAAGTATTTATAATAATTTTCTGTTAAATGAAGGTATTAATACCATATTATAGGACATTTTGAGATTGTAGGACTATATAGGACACTATAAGAAGGTTTATACTTTAAGAAATGATTAATTTACTTACTTTGTTTATCCTGGCATCAAAATGGCCGACAAGAGTTGTCTACCTTGATTCAAAACTTTAAATGCTTATATTTTCATAAACATATACAAATACTTACCATTTTACATGTAAGAACAAAGAATGTAATCTCTATTTACCTAAGACTTAAGTCAATTTCCAAATATTTAGCTGGTATTGCTGTATTTCATAATAATCTTGATGACCAGTATGACCTCTAAGTTTGTCAGGAGGGAAAATTCAAATTCCTGGCACTAGAATCTTTTTATATCAACAGTTCATTTTTCCTAAGCTTGAACTATTATTATTTTTGGTCCAGATTTTTAGTACATTGAGTTAAGCATGTAATTCAAGTGTTCATTGCATATTTTGTTATTTGTTTACCATGTAAATTTACATTTTTCTAAATTATTCCTGTCAAGATGGCCGCCATTTAAGAAATTCCTGTCTTTCCTGCCAGTCTGCCAGGACAATTGGGACATTATGATTGGTCAATTTTGACAGTCCTGGCAAGTTCAGAGTCTATATAAGTAGCCATGCCAGGCTGTCTTCACTTTTCATTTTGGCTCCAAATCCTGACAGTCGTGAAAACTAGTGACAACTTAATAAATTGGTAATTTTCTTATTTTATACAACTGTCTATTATTTGTTATGAATATCTGGTGCTCTTCAGAGTTGAATAAAAGAATGTTGGAACTTTGTTATCAATAAAAGTTATTATTTTCAACAGTTTTGACTTAGCTTACAATATTATTGCTGATAATTGCTGGACAGAGCTATCTTTTGATGAAATAATGATATAGTGATATTATTGCATTTACGGTATTAAGTGACATTTTAATCTAACATATACCGCTAATCGAGATATTTAGAAATTGTAGATTTTGATTCGAATTTGAAAAAAATGTTCATTTGAATGTTAGGAAAGGACATTTTATATCATTTAATTTCATTTTTATTTGAATATCAAAATTAAAGTTTGACAAGATTTAAGAGAAAATGTTACTTCTTACAAAAAATAGAAATAGAGAAAAAATAGTTCAAAATAAGTGCATTTGAATTAAACAATATATATCAAACATAAAAATTCAAGTGCTAAGAAATAATTGTTCAGAAAATGTAAAAGAAAACCTCACCTAAGGGTTATATATTTTGTATCAGTGCGAGATGAAGAGTTGTGGTTCATATTTTTAGACTGCTAAACAGCAGATGTCAAGTGGCGTGTGACAGCTATGAAAGGTTTCCAGTATTTAACTGCGGTATCGTTATATTTTTCTGGTCCTTCGGGATCATATATTCCAGCACTTTCAGTGTTGTAAATGGCAAATTTCAAAAATTTTGTTATAATTTTAGCTGACGAGGGATCACTGTTTTCAAGATTTTGATACATTTTTACATTTTATTGTTTTTGCCGGGTAGCATTACATACACTTTTTAATGACGCGACAACGTCCTTACGTTCAAATGTTCATGATGATGTTTTATTTTGATAGCGCTTATTCAACTGAAGTATTCTTATTGTATTATGGTTGTAAAACAGGAAAAATATAACATCAAAGATCAACAATGCAAGGAGAGTTGCAGAGAACACAACCCTCGACGAAATTAAGTCACACTGGACTATCGGAAAGGGCCCAGTAAGGAAGGAGCGGGCATACAAACTGGAACAGGGATCGGCCGTACCAATAGATGATAACAAAGTAAAGAAACGCTTAAAAATATCAAAGATCTATAAAACATCTTAAGTGCAAATAACACAGCTGTATAAAATTGTAATAATAATCTCATAAATATGATCTCCATTGAATCATTTTAGAGTTAAATATGCGCTAGTAATAAGAATAAGTTTGCAAACAGAAATGCATGAAGTCAGGCTTGCAACTTAAAATGCGCTTGGACAAGATATTTATGTGTATTAAACTTTTTTGGAATATGCAAATTAATACACTTATGCCAAAATGTAAAACCCCAACAAACAAACCAAACATTTACACAGTATTGACGGAAACATATTTTGTCTTCTTTGGTGGACTTCAAAACTTACAGATGTGAATAAATGAGCATAAACCACTCTGGGTTTTTGATTGTCAAATCTAAAAGTATGTTCATGGCCAGTCTTCAATAACTTCGTCAATTAAAAATCAAGGAAACTGATACCTAAAACTTGATGTGTCATAAACATAGCCTTAAGGAATGGGCATATTAATCTTTTTAAAAAAAAAACTTACTTGAACCCAGTTCACGTGCTGCCGATTCATATATGTATCTTCTATTTTCATCATATATAATGCTAAGTGTGTCTACTTGAGTATATAAAAATATTCAATCTTGTTGCAACATTATACATCATTAAAATGCCCAAATTTATAAAAAAATACTATGTTCTGTTCATGTCATATTGTTAAAATTTTTATAGTATGAAAACTTGTAAAGTAAAATAGTGGAACACCCCCGACCCATTTTATTTATGACGGGAATAATAAACTTTTTGTTTCAAAAAATAAAACAATAATTAATTTAAAAGTATTATCGTTCTCGTCTCTCAAATTCTCTAGTTTGTCTAGAAACAATATCATATGACATGAATTGGTTTGGTTTAAATTCACAGTGAAAATGTTAAATGGCAATTTCGGCTAGACTGGGAGTGGTGGGTGGAAAGAAAACTCAAAACTCCTTGAACCAGAAAAGTCCTGAGCGGGAACTTAATTAAAATCACCGGACTTCCGTAAGCTAGCTGGAGGACAAGTGACTGAATGTCAGTAAGGTGCCTTCATAATTTGCAAGTAATAAGAATGAAATGACAAAAGCAAATACCAACAACATGTCTAGCTTTTTTTTATTCAGACCTACCAATATGTGCTGGGTTAGCCATATGTTATTAAAATATGGTGTCTTCCCTCTGAAATACTGTTTTAGAAGCAATTTCTTGTCTATGATGTAAACAATTATCGTAAGTGGATATGTTCCTGACTTAAACATTTAGATAAATATACATGTGGATCATTTCTAAATCGTTATACATTTTAAAGGATCTGAAGCGTACGCACAAGCCTATCATCAACCCTGTGCTTATAACAAGATTCCGTTTTGCTACGGCCAACATGTCTTCTACGAATTGTTCATGTACATGTAGTTCATTTAGTATTTCAGGCCGGAACCTCGTCAAGGTTCCTAAGCTGAGCTTGTTAGGCCGTTTTGGAAGTGTTTCTTTTCTTGTAATTTACATCAACTTCTTTTGTAATTATTTCCAATGTTATTGAGAATGCTTATCTCTATATCCTTAATTAGTTATATAAACCATATCAGTTTCTATACATCTTAGATTTTACTTGTTTACTTTTCATTATAACTTCACTGGGTTTGGTAACAATTTGCATGAAACTTATTCTGACAGTTACATAGATTATTCAATCTTGTCTTAAATATTTCAGAATTCAATGATGTAGCTTCTACGACTTCAGGACTTTACGTATTCCAAGAATCCACAACTCTATGGCTTAAAGTTTTTTTTTCTTGTGTTATGTCTTGCCATTGGCTTGAATATTTTTATACTTGTGACCTCTGGTTGTGGTTCCTTCTTGTGTTTTGAATATTTCATTATCTTTTTCCTTATCAATGTTGTTAACTATTTTATAATTTTCAATCATGTATGATCTATTTGTTCTGTATTCTAAAGTTTGAATGCCTAATTGCAACAGTCTTTCGCTTTATTCTTTCCAGCTAATTCACTTAATACTCTAGTGGTTCTTCTTTGCACATTTTCAATGGATACTGCATCTTTTTTTAATTTAGGTGACCGAATTGCAGAACTGTACTCAAGATGAGGTCTTACAAGAGATTTGTAGAGTTGAAGAATCATTTTTTGTTTGTTTTTTAACTATTAGTCCTCCTAAATTTCTATTTGTCTTATTTACTTTACTGCTTATATGTATACTGAATGTCATTTTGCAGTCGAAGATCACGCCTAGGTCTTTTTTTTCTCATTTACTTGTTGAATTATGCAGATACTATTGCTCGAGTCTTACATAAAAATAATTACATGTTATGTTTTATGTGTAACTGATTGAGGTAATTCTATTCTTGATACATTCAAATCATTAAACATAATTTCGATGTAAATAGAAGAAATTATATAAGATTTTATCTACTAGTATTAAAACAGTATTTAATTTTCATGCACGATCTTTTCGAAAAAGATAACGTCGTTTATAAACAGTTTTGCTAATTTTCTCTTTGAAATGATGTTGGTGGACCTAACAGGTTATCTTTATCCCTATAGTATTTATAAAACAAATATGAATAACTTACATATTTTCTATTTCAAGATCTTTTGCTGTTACAAACATTGCAATATGATCCAAGATAGATCTGTTATACAGAACTCGAAGCAAATGGAAAAGCAAATTAAAAGTTAATAACCAGGTTGTCAAGTATGGATTCAAACTGACTTCAGGAATTGTTTACAGTCTCGGTTCATTGCAAGATTTAACATGTATGGCAATTTCTTTTCACTGATGGAAGGAAAGCTAGGCTACATAGCAAAACAAATGAATATATAATTAACGATCAGATGCAAATACGCGATGACTGTGGATGTTTCTCTGATAAAGGTGATTCCGGTTCAATGGTTTGGTTTTTGTTACAAACGAACGGAAACAACTGACGGTCCTGGGTATTCTTATTGGCCGTGTAGATGAAACGAAAACGACCTTCGTAACGCCAATCTTGAATATATTAAAGGAAATACAAATGCAAAGACCATATACATCGGCTGAACCTCGAAACACACAAATGGTTATAGAGGAACTAAAACGTACAGCATTCTTGCTTGCAGGCAAATGTGAAGCTTTAACAAGAGTATTAAAGTTAAAGTAGTTCCTCGTAGAAAAACTACTTTATTCCGTAGCATTAAAATAGAGAAAACAGAATCCCTAAAGAAAGTCCAACACCACAAAATTGATAATGTACACCCGTACCAAAAGGAAAGGTTTGCCGTAAACTCGCCGCAACTTTGCCGCAAATTCGCTGCAAACCTTTTAGTTGGCTGAAACACTGTGTCAAGAGTTTGCCAGATATCGCCACTAGTGGCAACTCTGTAGCAAACATTTGGCGACTTTGCGGCAAATTCACCAGAATATTAAGTTGTTCGCCAAAAGTTTGACAGAAACTTTCAGTGGAAAACTAATTTGCCAGAGATTGCGAGAATCTTTCTATCAAAAAAAATATTCACTGAAAGTTCACCAGAAACTTTTCTATAAAAACAAGTTTGCCAGATAATCGCCACAAACACATCAGTTCTGAAAGTTAATCCAACTTTGTTCAGTAAATAACTATTTTGCCAAGGAATTATATTATTATGCACATATAAAAAAAACGTCCTTCATGTACCTATACCTATATATAACCTACCTACCTACCTACCCAACCCTATTTTAATGGGTCGGGAAGTGGAAACAAACATATTTTTATTTTTTGCCTAAGAGTTATCAAATTGAAACATCATATGTATCATGGAGGGTATTGTAGTTCACAATAACAGTTAAAAAATTATAAGGTAGAAGACCCATAATGAAATCGGCAATCTTCGACAATTACCGCCATATCTCGCCATTTATCGTAACGAACTTCGTTTGTTTACGTATAAAGTCGGAATTCTAATAATAGCGGATATCCCCGGTCACGTGGTAGTATTCCCCAAGAAAATGACGTAATTTCCGTAGATATCTAACATGGCGTCTTACAGGCGTGATACGCTCGGTCGATTCAAAAAAAGTGTAAAAAGATGCAGAAAACCCAAGTATTGCGACTTAATTATAGAACATAACTATAGTGCAGGTAACCAGTATTACGGGTCAACCAAACCAGCTCTACAAAACATCAACTCTTCCTAAATCGGTTGATAATGAGGGTTGGAATCGTTGTCGTTGAGTTTGGCGTGTTACGCTGTTACGGTCAAACCTAAGATTTTGTAAAAAATGTAGACTTGGACCAGTAGGCTACCATTAACTTTTGACAACATGTTAGGTGAATTTAAACAGGGTGTGTCTGGATATTTGTATGTGAAATGTCGAAACACAGAATGCGGTCATGTGAATTGTGTTCCCTATGGAAAAACACATAGACTCTAGTAGTAGATTGAAGACCTGGGAAAGTTGGAATGCCATGTTTCGTTGTCAACACAAAATTAGGACCAGGTAAGTGATTAATGTATTGCATCATACTTTAGATTAAGTACTATATACTGATTATGAATTCATAGATGTAAGGTATCGTACCAAAATGAATATACATTTATCAGTGTTTATCTACTTGTCTTCCAATGATGTCAAACATGTAAAATTATGAGGGAAATTATGCGGACCAAATTTATGTTTCAGATTTATAAATAATTAATTTATTATACAGAATACATGTATCTTGTTTGTGTTGAGCTGTAAAACACTACCAGTGATTTTTTACCTCTGCATCCTGAGTCCAGAACTCATTAAATTTGCTGTGGATGCAAAGTTTCAAATAATGTGCATCTTTTGGATGCATACTTTTTCTGAGTAGAAAGTCCTGTCCGACAGGAATTTGGTAATAAATACCAAATTGTGTTCAATTTATGTCAATCATATTCTAGGTCTGCAAATCTTCTACAGATAAGAAATAATAATGTGCTTTACTATAGATAAGCATAAAAATATTAAGTAAAATGAAGTTTTGATTAATCTCAAACTAAATCAATGGAAATAAATTTATTAAATTTATTTGACAGTTATGAATAATTTCAGTATCAGAAGCATTGTAATTAATGTAGAATTCAAATTCATTTTTTCTTCATTCCATTGTTAATATACCTTTCATATCACTAAATCAATATTAAGCCTAACCTTGTAACTTGGATTTGTCGGATAAATTTTGGGACACATAGATTTATAGTCCAGCGAGTCCTAGGACCCACACTGATGAGTTTGTAAAAAAATCTCAGACTACTCCTTATTGTGAAGGAAGTGGCTAGCCGTACGTACGGGCCCGTACGGCTAGCCAAAAGTTCTAGCCGTACGTGACTCACGTACTCCATATAATTTTGAAAAGTGCCGTACCGCTAGCCAATACAGTGTGTCCTGGCTAGTCGTACATGACTCACGTACGGCTAGAACTTTTGGGTAGCCGTACGGGCCTGTACAGCTAGCCACTTCCTATTGTGAATTTTTTTATAAACTTCCCTCTGAACTGTTTTAATTTCCCCAAAGTCACTGAGAAACTTGAAAAACAAATGATAAAACGTTGCTAAATTAAATCTTGCAACAATGCAATTTTTATTAAGACATTACAGAATCCTACATGTACATTATATAAAAGACACAGTTTACACTAGGCTGCCAATACACACAGTCACAGTAATATTCAACATACAATGTACATGAGGCAGCTAAAAATAGCTATATAAATTTATGCAATGTGTTATTATCACGGTTATGTAAATTACAATCCATGTGAAGTTTTTTTTTGACAAAATATTTGTATACTTAAATGAAATAATTTGTTTCTTTTCATTTTCTTACAGCAATGATTGATAGTGTAGGTGGGCCGGTGAGGGGAGGGTCATCAATTTGTTGTCAACACTCAATATACCAACAATTGGAAATAAAAACATGAAAAGAAATGGAGAGACGCGTTGGAAATATCATTGAGACAGTGGCTTCTATGTCGACAGAATCTGCTGCGAAAGATCAAGGAAATGGAGTAAGACACATTTACAATGATATTTTCGAAATAACATGTAATTGAATTGGAAGAATTTGAAAAAGTATTTTGTAATTATTATGCCTATGCATCTTATCATGGTATAATCCTATATTGCTGGTATACTCGTGGTTTAGGGAACCAAAGAATATTATACAATCCATATATATATGAGAAAAGAATTTTTAAACAATGGCTTTGTTGTTTTTGCATGTTACTCTATATTCATGTACATATTTTTTTTTTCAAAATAACATGAATGTGTAATTGTATTTTAAAAAAAAGTATTTATTTCTACATGACAAACTGGGTCCGCCTGGGCTCCTTGCCATTGGTACTTGTTGCTGGGTCATATGGGGGTTGCGTTCATTGAACGTCTCCTTTCCTTGTTGATCTTGTTTATCATATTTTACCTTCATTGGTTTAAGACTAAAATTCTTATTAAATACATGCATTCTTTTTAAGGGATGTGCATCATGAAGAATCAATGGTATCAGAACACAACATCATGGAAGGTCTTATTGACAAGATCTTGGAGGATGTACTTTGCCAGATGCCTCGCCAGCACTAAAGTGAGTACTGGTAGTTTGTTTTCTGTATTTTGTTTATTTACGAAAGTAAAGGACTATGCAAAACTGACTGGTGTTGTTGAACTGTTTGTGTTATCTCAGTTGCTTCAATATATGAATATCTCTCCATATACTGTTTGTACATATGTATTTTTTTTTATTCAAGGTCTATTCTTCAGTCAGATGCTACAGTTACAAATGACAGTGAATGGTCAGATTTATACAATTGTGATGAACAATCCTCAACAATACATCAAACAAAAATGCCTATTAAACTGTAAGTTGAAATCTATGAGTTTTTTTTTATATATATATATTTATAATCATGGTGTAGCAATTAAATGATAATACTGTGATAATTTTGTAATGCTATTTGGGGTCGTCTTCAATAGAAACAATTTGATGTATCTTCATGTGATGAATAATCGATATGCAGTCCGAATTATTTCATAAAAGTCGACAGATTACTAAAATTGGTCAGGAAAAAGTCGTGCAATCAGCATTAATAATTAACAAAACTAATTCTAGTATGAACATTGTGTTACATTAATTATAAATAAGTTATTGTCAATTCATTGGTGTAGTTTCTCAATATTTGTCAATATTACGTTTAAAGATGAATTTTAAATTACAGAAAATATTTTTGAAATATTTTTACAATTACAGTTCTCACAGACAGTCAAAGGTTGAAAACAAATCAGAAGTGGTCCACATCTTGAAAAACCTCACAGCAGATTAAGACTTTCCCCGAAATTTCCCTGTAAAACCCGCAGTGGTATGTCCAGTGCAGTAGATACTGCCTGGCACAAAAGAGGATTTGACAGTTTAACATGTAAGTAAAGTATTATATAAGATTATTTTTATGCTCCCACAATGTGGGAGCATATAGCGTTGCACTTGTCAGTTTGTCCCAAAATCTTGTGAACACAACTCCTCTTAAACCGGATGGCAGATTTTGCTTAAACTTACAGGGATGAACAACCTTAATGTGTAGATGGTAGTTAAGGAAGGAATTTTCGCTGCGACCAAATTTAACAGAATTATGGCCCTTTGTTGATTTTTTCACTATATGCTATGTAGAAATTTTGTGAAAGCAACTCCTCTTAAACCGGATGGCAGATTTTGCTTAAACTTCCAGAGATGAACAACCTTAATGTGTAGATGGTAGTAAAGGAAGGAATATTTGCTGCAACCAAATTTAACATAATTATGGCCCTTTATTGATTTTTTCACTATATACTATGTAGAAATTTTGTGAACGCAACTCCTCTTTAATCGGATGGCAGATTTTGCTTAAACTTCCAGGGATTAACAAACTTAATGTGTAGATGGTAATAAAGGAAGGATTTTTTGCTGCAACCAAATTTAACAGAATTATGGCCCTTTGTTGATTTTTAGTTTGCAACTTGTGGCACATGTAGTCCAAAAACTATTTGACCTAGAGTCGTAAGATTGACAGAACAGTGGCGTGTGGGGGCATCCGTGTCCTATTGACACATTTCTAATTTTTCTCAGTTATCATGTCAGTAATGATTTAGAATTTGTCAGAAAAGTATCTGTGTATATTTTAACCACTGTTATTGATGTATAATTGAAAAAGTGAGTTTTGCATACAAGTAAGACTGGTTAGTCAACATTGTTCTTTCAAACAGTGGCATTTAGAAGAAAAATCCTAATGGTTATTTGAATGACCCTGGTTTTAACTTTGAGCTCTGACCTGGCTGTCATGTTCACAGCATGCATCATTTTTGTGTCGCCTCTACGGAGTAGTGGCGACATATAGGGATCATTTCTCCGACGTCCGTCCGTATTAAGTCCGTCCCCAGACTACTCCTCATAAACTACTGGTGCAATTTTATCCAAACTTAACAGAAATGATCAGTATCAAGTCTAGTTGTGCATTTTGTCAGCATTTTCCGGTTCAATGATTTTTGTCAGAGTTATGGCCCTTTAATAATTTTTATTTTTAAAGTTTGTCTGGACTATTTCTCTTATACCACTAAAGCAATTTTAATGAAACTTTACAGGATTGATCTGTAGCTTAAGACCTTGTGCATATTGCACGGGTTTTCCGGTTGAAGGATTTTTGGCCGAGTTATGGCCCTTTGATAAAAAGGTGTTTTTTTTCTGTGTGTTGCCAGATACACAAAAGTTTGTCCAGACTACTCCTCATAAACTACTGGTGCAATTTCATCCAAACTTTACAGGAATGATCAGTACCAAGTCTAGTTGTGCATATTGTCAGCATTTTCCGGTTCAATGATTTTTGTCAGAGGTATGGCCTTTTTTTAAGTTTGTCCAGACTACATCTCTTATACCACAAATGCAATTTCAATGAAACTTTACAGAATTGATCTGTTGCTCAAATCCTTGCACATATTGCACAGGTTTTCCGGTTGAATGATATTTTGGCAAGTTTGATGAAAAGGTGTTGCCAGATACACAAAAGCTTGTCCGGACTACTCCTCAAAAACTACTGGTGCAATTTCATCCAAACTTTAAAGGAATGATCAGTACCAAGTCTAGTTGTGCACTGTCTGTCTGTCTGTCCGTCTGTCACAAAACTTGTCCCAACATGAAATTGGCCATCATGAGGCGACACATGTGATCACTGATCGCTCTTGTTTGTTATTTTGGTGTGTTTTTAACATAATACCTTGATTTCTTAACTAAGTTAGATAAACTTATAATATATGAGCCACTTGTCATTTGTAAATAAATCTAGGTTTTGCAATGCAAATACATGTTCATCCCAACAGATTAAAATCAAGCCAGCACCAGTGTATTGACCAATAAATAATAATTGCCTTTGGTGTTTATTTTCTTCATTTGTAGGTAGGCTTTACTAATAGATTACTGCCACTTTATTTCAAGGTGGGGTTTTGGGGTATCATTCACCTTCAGTGATAGTTCTAGTTTTATTCAGTATAAACATGGTTACATGTAAATGAAAAATAAACCTTGTTTTGTTTCAGTGTACTGCATCAATAAACTAAATATGGAGAGTAGCTTAGTCACCAAAGCAGTCAACACCAAAATACACACAATGGCCAGGGCACTGAAACTTGGAAGAGTGAAAGAGTAAAGTAGTGCGTTTTTAGCTTACAAAGTGACATTGCGAGCTTTTGTCTATCTTTCGTCCGTAAACTTGATCTTTAAACAGCATCTCATAAATTGCCGAGCCAATTTCATGCAAACTTACAATATTGTCTAGTCAGTTTTTGTTTTGCTTGCAATCGTTATATGACATGACTAAAGACATTTAGTTTTATTCTTAAGTTATTATGTTTATGTTTGTATAAGACCCAAATATATTGTTAAGATTCATTTTTACACATTTGAAAGCCATTATTGTTCTAGTCAGTTTTTGTTTTGCTTGCAATCGTTATATGACATGACTAAAGACATTTAGTTTTAATCTTTAATAATTATGTCTATATTTGTATAAGACCCAAAAATATTGTTAAGATTCATTTTTATATGCCCGAAAGGGCATATTATGTTATACCCCCTGGCGTCTGTCCGTCCGTTAGCAATTTGGTTTCCGGAGCATAACTTAAGTTCCATTTGGCCCACAATGTTCAAACTTCATAGGGTGATTGCCCATATTGGATAGAAGACCCCTATTGATTTTGGGGTCACAAGGTCAAAGGTCAAGGTCACTATTACCTTGATACTGAAAACAGTTTCCGGAGCATAACTTAAGTTCCATTCGACCCACAATGTTCAAACTTCATAGGATGATTGTCCATATTAGGTAGAAGACCCCTATTGATTTTGGGGTCAAAAGGTCAAAGGTCAAGGTCACTATGACCTTAAAACTGAAAACAGTTTCCGGAGCCTAACTTAAGTTCCATTCAACCCACAATGTTCAAACTTCATAGGATGATTGTCCATATTGGGTAAAAGACCCCTATTGATTTTTGGGTCACTAGGTCAAAGGTCAAAGTCACTATTACCTTGATACTGAAAACAGTTTCCGGAGCATAACTTAAGTTCCATTTGGCCCACAATGTTCAAACTTTATAGGATGATTGTCCATATTAGATAGAAGACCCCTATTGATTTTGGGGTCACAAGGTCAAAGGTCAAGGTCACTATTACCTTGATACTGAAAACAGTTTCCAGAGCATAACTTAAGTTCCATTTGGCCCACAGTGTTCAAACTTCATAGGATGATTGTCCATATTGGGTAGAAGACCCCTATTGATTTTGGGGTCAAAAGGTCAAGGGTCATGGTCACTATATCCTTAAAACTGAAAACAGTTTCTGGAGCATAACTTAAATTCCATTTGGCCCACAATATTCAAACTTCATAGGATGATTGTCCATATTAGGCAAAAGACCCCTATTGATTTTGGGGTCACTAGGTCAAAGGTCAAGGTCACAATTACCTTAAAACCAAAAACAGTTTCCGGAGCATAACTTAAGTTCCATTTGGCCCACAATATTCAAACTTCATAGGATGATTATCCATATTGGATAGAAGACCCTTATTGATTTTGGGGTCACAAGGTCAAAGTCACTTTTACCTTAATACTGAAAACAGTTTCTAGAGCATAATTAAAGTTCCAATTGGCCCACAATATTCAAACTTCTTAGGATGATTGTCCTAATATAAGGTAGAAGACCCCTATTGATTTTGGGGTCACAAGGTCAAAGGTCAAGGTCATTATTAATAACTTAAGTAGAAATCAACCTACAGCTGTAAAATTTTATAGGATGAACAGCGAATTCCATGTCTTACAAATGCTTCAGCCTTACTAAAAAAAACAGTTTCGGGCATATAATGCTCCGCCTAGCGGTGCTCTTGTTACAATTTTGAAAGCCATTATTGCTCTAGTCTGTTTTTGTTTTGCTTGCAATCGTTATATGACATGACTAAAGACATTTAGTTTAAATCTTTAGTTATTATGTCTATGAGGGGCGTCCGTGGCCGAGTGATTAAGGTCATTGACTTCAAACCACTTGCCCCTCACCACTGTGGGTTGGAATACCGACAGGGACTTTGGATTCTTTCGTGTGAGGAAGCTATCCAGCTAGCTTAACTGAACGTCGGTGGTTCTACTCAGATACCCGTTCGTGCCTGAAATAATGCAAGGAAGGGCACCTGAACGTCACGATATGACCTATACTGTGTCGATGTGACGTAAAAACCCAAAACAAACAAACAAAAAATTATTTCTATGAAATTAGTTGTTTGTATAAGACCCAAATATATTGCTGTGATTAATTTTAACAATTTTGAAAGCCCTAATTGTTCGTGTCAGATATTGTTTTGCTCACAATCATAATGTTATATGACATGAGTTTAAATCTGAAGGTATTATGTCCATGAAATATGTTGTTTGTATAAGACCAAAATATATTTTTTGAGATTCATTTTTACAATTTTTGAAAGCCATTATTGGTCTAGTTTGTTTTTGCATAACACATAACGCTATTGTTAGTATTTATTGTTATTAATAGTGATTGTCTAAGTGGATGTCGAAGTATGTATGTTATTCCATGCCAGTTCATGTTTGAATGAAACTTTTGTCCAGATAGAAGATTTCAAACTGTAACTTTTCTGATTTTTTAGCTTTTACAACAATATTATATTTCCCATTTTTGGTGCTAAGAAATACTGCAACATGTGCTGAATAATAGCTATTGTCAAACATTGTTTTTATGCTCCCCGAAAAATTTCAGGGGAGCATATAGTCATCGGGTTGTCCGTCCGTCTGTCTGTATGTACATACGAACCCGAATTCGTGTCCAGCCCATAACTTTGTTATTTCAAGTTGGATTTTAAAACTATTTCACAGAAATGATCACCATATTGAGACGACGTGTCACCCGCAACATTTGGGTCGCTACCTTGAAGGTCAAGGTCACACCATGACCTTGAACAAAAATCATGTCCGGCCCATAACTTCGTTATTTGAAGTCGGATTTCAAAGCTATTTAAAAGTAATGATCACCATATTGAGACGATGTGTCGTGCGCAACATTTGGGTCGTTACCTTGAAGGTCAAGGTCACAGCATGACCTTGAACAAAAATTGTGTCCGGCCCATATCTTGGTTATTTGATGTAGGATTTTACAACTATTTCACAGAAATGATCACCATATTGAGACGATGTGTCGCACACACCATTTGGGTCAATACTTTGAAGGTCAAGGTCGCAACATGACATTGAAGCAAAATGGTGTCCAGCCCATAAATTCGTTATTTGAAGTCGGATTTTACAACTATTTCACCGAAATGATCACCATATTGAGATGATATGTCACACGCAAGATTTGGGTCATTACCTTGAAGGTCAAGGTCACAGCATGACCTTGAAGCAAAAATGTGTCTGGCCCATAGCGTCGTTATTTGAAGTGGGATTTTACAACTATTTTGGAATTATCAGACTTTGAACTTTGTCTGGGACATAACCCTGAAACTTATATACTATATATACTTTTCTGTGTCCAAATCCTAGTCGGGGAGGATCACCCCGGTTCAATAGGCTCTTGTTTTAATTGATTATTAAGTAATATGAACAATTCATGATAGCATCATAACTAAAGAGTGGAAATTTATGAAAGTCAAATATGTATAGAATCAGTTGCTAATAAAATGTGTGTAAAATTTATCTCTTTTTAGCTCACCTGTCACAAAGTGACAGGGTGAGCTTTTGTGATCGCTTTTCGTCCGGCGTCCGTCGTCCGTCCGTAAACTTTTACTTTAAATGACATCTCCTCATAAACCACTAAGCCAATTTCATCCAAACTAAAAAGGAATGTTCCTTTGGTGGTCACCTTTAAAAATTGTTCAAAGAATTTAATTCCATGTAGAACTCTGGTTGCCATGGCGACCGAAAGAAAAAAACTTTAAATATCTTCTTTTCAAAAACCATAAGAGGTAGAGATTAGATATTTGGCATGAAACATCTTCCAGTGAGTGTCTACCAAGTTTGTTCAAATAAAAGCCCTGGGGTCAAAATTGGCTCCGCCCCGGGGGGTCATTGATTTTCCCTATATGCATATAGTAAAAACTTAAAAAATCTTCTTTTAAAGATCCAAAAGAGTTAGAGCTAAGATATTTAGCATGAAACATGTTCTAATAAGTGTCTACAAAGTTTGTTCAAATAAAAGCCCTGGGGTCAAAATTGGCCCCGCCCCGGGGGTCATTGATTTTCCCTATATGCATATAGTAAAAACTTAAAAAATCTTCTTTTAAAGAAATCAAAGAGCTTTGGCTAAGATATTTAGCATCAAACATGTTCTAATAGGTGTCTACCAAGTTTGTTCAAATAAAAGCCCTGGGGTCAAAATTGGCACCGCCCCGGGGTCATTGATTTTCCTTATATGTGTATAGCAAAAAACTTAAAAAATCTTCTTTGAAAAAACCAAAATAGCTAGAGTTAAGATATTAAGCATGAAACATCTTTTAGTGAGTGTCTACAAAGTTTGTTCAAATAAAAAGACCTGGGGTCAAAATTGGCCCCGCCCCGGGGTCATTGATTTTCTTTATATGTGTGTATAGCAAAAACTTAAAATCTTCTTTGAAAACATCTTCTTATGGTGTCTACCAAGATTGTGCAATATAAAAGCCCTTAGGTTAAATTGGCCCTGCAACGTTGGGGGGGGGGGTGGGGCTATATACAGGTGAGCGACCTCAGGGCCATCATGGCCCTCTTGTTTTAACTCAGGAATTAATTTCTTTATTTTACAAATTTATCAAATTTCATTTTATTCTACTGATATGTTTGTAATATTTCTTTTATTTTCTATTGAAAAAATGTGTTAAACCAATATGTATTTGTTTTCTTATAATTCAGCTAGTTTTAATTATTCCAATGTTTGAAAAAATTGTTCGCCAGAACTTTACCAAAATGTTCGCCAAAATATCGCCATAACATATTTTCTGAAACTGGCAAATATGCAAATGAAGTTTGCCGCAGTGTTACCAAAAGCTTCTGGCGAACCTCCGCAAACTTACTATGCAAATGAAGTTTGCTGCAAATTTGCCGCAAACTTTTGGCGAACATCTGCAAACTTTTACCATGCAAATGAGGTTTGCAGTAAATTCGCCGCAAACAGAAGCTACCGCCCCCTATAGTTAGCGGAAAATTTGCCGCTAACCTCATTAGTTGCGGCAAATTTGCCGGAAACCTCATTTGCATGGTAAATAATTGCTGAAAGCAGTTTACTGCAAACTCACCGCAATGTTTGCGGCAAACTTGCCGCAATGTTCACCAGAGAGCCTTTTTTTGGTAAGGGGTTGTAGACTCGGTTTGATTGAGCCTGTTCATGGACGGTACTGGAAAGTGCAAGTTACCGTCAACGCCCCCTAGCACCGGCTTAAGCAGAATTCAACATTTAACACGAAAATGGTGAAATTTTGAATTTAGAAACATCCGCAGATGTGTTCATACGGCGGTTATCATGGAACCTTCAATGTGACACAGTAGTGCCATTCCATTGAAAGCGAGGTATGGTCCCCAAGTAAAAGAATGTTTTTGCCCTAAACGAGAAAAAGATGGGCGGAACTAAATAAAATGGAATTTTGAAAGGGGATCTGAGGTTAGGACACACTTGTCAATAATTTTCAGACAGTTATGTATTTCTTATACGAATTTAAATGTAGTTGTGTTGTTGCACCCGTTTAATGTTTTGAATCAATGTGATTTGGAAAAAAAACAGATATATGTCACCTTGAATTGAGATTGAAATGCTTCTGAAGTTTTGTTTTTCTGAAGTTTTTGTAATTTTGTTCATTAAATATTTTCACAAAAGAATTACTCTTTTCTAGTTAAGATATATTTAATTGAGAGAAGAATTCCCATTATTGATACATTCCAATCATAAAACATATTTTTTTAAAAATCTTATTACAATATGTAAACATGTCAGCTTGCATAAGAACATTACAAAGTGAAACCTCTCCAAAGTGACCTCTTAAGAGCGAGGACCCTTTTCAATTAAAAGCAAAATGTGTCAAAGCAAGACTTCAAAACACTTGAACCGCTCTGGAGCCATATCTCTCACAATCTCTGTTTCTTCATTCTATATCAGTCATTTAATGAACACTTGCATAGAGTAAGCAAAAAGATGAATTTACAACACAAAAAGTGACTGGGATTTGTTTCCGCCTGAAACATGATAGAGTGTTTATTGATGTCGTAAAGACGATGTTACTTTATACTCTCCATTGTTAGTCATAGCATTTTGTCAGTGATATGTTTTTATTTAATATAATATGTGCCATAAAATGTGACAAGAAACATTCGAGAAATATTGAAAAATTGCAAGCACAAATTGAATATCCTTTGCTTATATTATATGTTACTGTTTAAATTTAATACATTTCCTGTGAGTTAAGGTTACTTGAGCACAATTTTCTCATGGTGAACTATGGTGATGATGTTAAAAGATATGTTCATCAAGAGATTACGTTTCTTGAAAATTGTAACAAAATCCTTTTGTACAGAGCTCTGGTTTCAATGGCAACTAAAAATACACCTATTTTTTTTTTCAAAAACGCAAAGACTAGGGCTAAGACACTTGATATAAAATATTGTCTAGTAAACCTCTAACACGTTTGTTCAAATGACATTCGTTTGGACACAACTGGATCATGCCGAGGGTCATTGGTTTTCCTCTGTTGTATATAGTAAATACTTGGAAGAAACACTATCACCATAACATTGAAAGGACTTTAGCTTAGATGTCTGGCATAAACTTGAAACTTGAAAACTTGATTTAACGCCTATTTCTACATATAGAATACATATTCAATGGCGTTGTACAGCTATATACCTTATATGTGCTACTCCCAGTGCTACCATACACAATACTCCCAGCAGGGCGACGGTCACAGTGATTGGGTCAATCCCCACCAACATGTAACAATCTACACCCCTGCACCCCTGCACATGATAACACATGGGCTAGACTTTATTATATTATTGTACAATGAAAATAATAAAAACTGATAGAAATATACAAACATGCACAAAACACTTAGGAACAGACAATGCCTTCAGCGTCACTTAAAAAAGTGCAAAAAAGTCCTTGAAGTAAAATGATTTCAGTTGTCTTTTGAAAATTTCAACAGATTCACATTTTCTCATATTAATAGGTAGTTCATTCCACAATTTTGGTCCTATCATGCTAAAAGCTCTGTCAGAAAAAGTCCTCTTCTTATTAAAAGGAACAACATAACAACCAACAGAATTTTCAGATGATCTTAAGGTTCGTTTTGACACTTGATAAGACAAAAGCTCTATTAAATATGATGGTGCGTTTCCTACCGAACAGTTATACATGTATGTCAGTATCTTGAAACTGATTCGTGCTTTAATCGGAAGCCAGTGCAGATCGAATAATGCCTGTTTAGAACTATCATACTTGGAACGACCTAACACCAGTATGGCACACATATTTTGAATACGTTGAAGTTTGGCTAATTCATTTTGAGATATGCCGTATAGAATGATGTTGCAATAATCTAAATGGGATATTACTAAAGATAAAACAAGTGTTTCAGCGGCTCCCTTTGTCAGATACTTTCGAATGCTCTTGATCTTGAAATAGTTTAACATAGCAGTTCTACACTTTCTTTTAATGTGATCTTTGAAATTTAGAGACTCATCCAAAAAAGCACCAAGATACCGTATACAATGTTGTGATTCAAAAACATTACCACATAATTATATTGATTTCTTTGGTGTTACACTTATTCAGCTGTGGACGACTTCCGAAAAGAATAAACTCTGTCTTTGAATTGTTCATTTTTAACTTGTTGCTGTTCATCCAATCATTTATATGCACTGCACAGTCCTGGAGGTCCTGAATTGCGCTTGCTTCTGCGGTAGGTGATAGTTTAAAACGTTTATTTGCAACGTGGTCGTCGGCAAATCCGTGCACGGAAATGGAGGGAGGTACAATGTCAAAGATAGTTCCTGCGTACGTCAAGTAGAGCCAAGGGCCCAAACAGCTTCCTTGGGGGACACTACAGTCAAGTTCCCGTTCTGATGACACATTCGAGTTAACACTCACTCGACAGCTACGCGGCCTCAAATATGAATCTATCCATTCCAGCGCAGATCCAAAGACATAAAACACTGTAAAGTGGAATTCTACAAAGTTTGTTCAAATTATATCTAGAATTGGCCATTGGAATCATCGGTTTCCTTAAATATGTGTAGTGAAAAATGACACATTTAGTGTCAAAGGCTGAACACCGTTTATAGCCCAATTTTCTAAAAATATGTATATTTTGATTAGTTTCATCTAGAATTGATTATTCCCCCCCCCCCAAAAAAAAAAAAATCAAACTTATACACTGTAAGATATTTGCATCTGAACACTGGACTACAAATGACAGAGTGACAGTTTATAAATCCAGAAATCACCTTAAGTAAAAGCTACACATATTGTCTGCCTACAGTGCAAAACGAGTTATGAATTTATTTATTTAGTTTTAGCAGAAATGTATGAAAAGTGATCCTTTTGTCTTGTTAGTAGCATTAGGATATTTTGCTTTCCTAATGTTAAATATGCGAGTTGACAGGATGAATGCAACCCAACCGACAATGCATATATGTATAGATATTTTCTTTAGTACGTATTAGTACGTATTATAGACATATCTGTTCATGAATTTTGTTTTGGGAAAAAAAAACAATGTAGAATTTACTTCTTTCATAAATCAATGTTATAGACATGCACAATTTTTCTCGTGATATTTCAATCATAGTTCATATCCAATGAATCATATCATAATACATTGGACGAACATTACTTTTATCTTTATTTATGGTACTTTTTTAATAAACATGTCACTTTAAGACCGTGATAGGGAGAGTGGTCACATTATCAACTTATAACTATAAAAATGCTTTGATTAATATGTTATGTCTGTTATGTTTTGTTTGATTTCTTACAATTAATCTATACTATATTATTATGTATTATTAAGTTATGACTTTAGAGAATTTATTTTTCTCTAACTAAGACTTAAGAAATTTGTTTGTACAGACACAGATTTGTTTTTAGTACACGTAATATTTTCTAATTTAAAAATGTTTGATCGTTGATAATATACTTTTTTCAAAAATCGTTTTCTTTCTTCGTTAAATTGACAACATTCAAGTAAATAATGAAATTCGTCACCAATTTTATTTTGACAATTAGGACAAAATCTTTAGTTAATTGGAGTACTGGACCAATTACCCGTTTATATTGGAAATCGATGATTTCTTGTTCAAAATTTAATAAAATAGTACAGTAATGAACTATCTAAATTAACCAAGTACGATTCAAATCCAAATGTTCTTTTAATTACTCTATAAAACATACTGTTACTCGAATTTTCAATTTTAGAATATCACTCATTTAAAAAAAGATATTTCAACTTTTGTTTAACAGAAAGTTTGAGCCACTCAGAGTTTGTAAATGTGTTGTCGAACCACACTTGTAAGATATTATAACTGAACAACAGGAAAATGCTTAATAATGGGTCGGGTTTTACATTTTTTGTTGATGCTTTGCTTAAATATTACATACTAGATAAACCGCCTCCGTGGTCGAGAGGCTAGAGTCTATGACTTCTAATCCAGTTACCTCTCTGACGTGGGTTCGATCCCCGGGATATGATTTGGTAGTTTAGCACGAAGGATGGTAGTCAAGTACTGGTGTAACTCTCCATGAACGATGGTTAGGAAACTACCCGCCTATATGACTGAAATACTGTTGGGAAAAGGCGTAAAAAATGAAACAAACAAACAAAACATACCAGATAAAAAGAAGTTTAAGCGTGCGATAAGACTTGTTTTTGTTCTACTATTTACTCGAAAATGCTATTGGGAATATTTCATTTCACATCAATATGTTTTACACCATTATACTTTAAAAATCTGGAAACAAAGTGAAAAAGAGTTATAATAAAAATGGTTCCTTTGTTGTGTTGAAATGTTTAGTTTTTCTACTCATAAAGAAAAAGAAAAATAACTTTATTCTTTCAGAAATCTCACAATACACAAATGACAAAGCATTTATAGCTCAAAGTCACATTTTTGATATAAATACTAATGCATTAACATTTAGCATTAGTCAACAATATATTTGTCAATAAAGTAAACAAAGTATATGCAAAATAGTAAGATGCAAAAAAAAAACAGGATACACTACTCTTACAAGCTTTGAATGCATTCTATTATTTTGTAACTACTTCCCTTGCATTACAAAAGAATGTCAGTAAAAACATACGTACATAAGAAGAAAAAAACTATGTTTTTGAGACTCTCTGAGACATACCGATTTTAAACTTCACCTTAAAGTCAAAAGTGTTCAAAATGTAGCAGAATGAAAGTCATTTTATATTATTTAAAATGTATATTAATTTCTTCTTTTTTGGGGGGTGGGTGGGTGGCGGCGTTGGATGGGTGGTGAATGGCTTTTGGGACTGCGCCTTTTTAATATGATGTTTTACTTTTGGTTTAGAGATACATATTGTAATAAGTAGCAGACGACAGAAAACAGTATATTTGTGGTGCTAGAAGGAAGCTAAATTTAGTAAAAAAATAAAACATTATGAATAAACGAATAATAATAAAAAGAGATAAGTAAAATAAGTTTATGTTCATAACAACGGACAAGACTGCTTATATATTGCGATTATTTACATGTTATTCGGTTCCTTTGAAAGTACCATATGCATTCTATTTTCATTTAACTAAACATATTTAAACTATAAGCCTTTTTTTAGAGTTTTATATAAGAGTTTAGAAGTGCACATTTCACACACTTCATATAACAATATTTATAAGTTTAATGTTGCCCGAAAAAGATATTTGGTTGGTTAAAGTTGTTTATATATTAAGTGTTCTTTATCAATGCAGTACTAATTTTCAAACAAAAATATCTTATTATGAGTGTAACTCAACACAGCATACGCTTTTATCTAAAAAAAATCTTTCTATTTATAAACTTAAAGCTGTTCAACTGTATCGAATGTATCACATTTTTTCATCTACGTACACGAGTTTACAAAAATCGAATATCGGAACTTGTCCTCTATATACAGTGAAAATATCAAAACAATATGTTTAAAAACAACAATGCTGTAATAAAACTTACAAATGACAAGGGGTACGCGACCCGGCGCACGCTAATAGTTAAATAAATGACGTTCATGACGTCGTAAAATAAATTCAAAATGTAAACAGCGTCATTCTTTCTGAAATTATTCTCCACAATGTTCTAGGTGCTTGAATCATGTAACTATAACCAGAACTCATCTGTGGAGATGTAGCGAAAAAAAGCAATCACATTTTCATTTCTTTATTCGAAACATGCCCGGTGGCCGGCAACTTTCGGTTTTATCTCGTGATTTTTAGTATTCTGGAAGCTAAACGGGCATGGACAAAAAATGTAAATGACAAAGTGATTTATATTATTTATTTACACATGCCATCTTACATTCTTAAAACAATATGATTATGTACAGTAAATTAAAAATGCTTATTAATTGAAAAATATTCTCTTCTTCTGAGCATAGGCTATCATTTATTAAACAAAATCGAGGAAAATTGATACCAATAATTACGGCGTATCATCAAATTTATTCAATGATAACACACACACATATATATATCTAATAAAATGAAATAGTGTTTAAAACAAATTTCCCCTATTCAATAATTTTCTTAGAACTGAAACAGTAGACCCGATGCAAACATCAAACATGCCGGACAGTTCGCGGACTGTATATCGCCGATACTTTTGTAGCGCTATTGCAATTAACGTCTCTAACGTCCGTCAATTTTCCGCTTTCATCTTAGCCCTTTCGTGTCTGAGATCTCATATTCAACGTCTTTGAACTGCTTTCCCCAGCCGAAAACGAGTGGCCTAGTTGCCTAATTATTGTTCTGTAAAAATTTAATCTTTTCATACGAAGCTTAAGGAGTAGGGCCTATCTGTTGGCAAAATTTAATGATCGTACACATTTTAAGTTTTTCAACGAACGTCATTTTTCTACATTTAAGGCTAAAATCACTGCTTTTCAAAACGTTATAGTTTGGCGATAGCTTGTCTGAATTACGTCAAATTTGGATAACATGACACTTTAATACGATAAAATGTATTGGTAAAATATTAGGGGGGACAGACAACATATTATGAATAAACTGAAAGTACAAATAAGCGTCAAAATATTTTTGATGCGCTGCGCCGGGTGCGTGTTACCATGGTTATTTAATATCACAGGGAACACGCGTTTAGTGCAATAATTCAATAAACTTATGCTGAAGTTGTAGAAAACAATTAACTATTGCCGTGGATATGAAAATATTTAAAATCTAATGGAATATGGAGACATAAGACTCTTAGTCCTATTACTTTTTGAACAACCCTCGTACGCATGTAGTGATTTTGGATCTGTTCTAGTATAAAGTAGTTCTTTGGATGCTGTATATTAAATGGAAACAAATTGAAGTGAAAAAAAAATTATACGAATCACGTTTATAGAATGAAAACACTTAATCATTGACAATTTTATTAATTAACTACACAAAAACTAAAAAGGTATAATAGTGAACAAAAATAACTAATGTAAAAAAGTGTTCATTAACACCATGAAAAGAGTGTTTGTAAGAAAATGCCATTTCTATATGTGTATACATTGTGTACTATAGTATAATTTTAACATCTTAACAAACAAGAATCTTGATGAGAAAAATAAAAAAATCTGCTCTACATAAAGTGTAATAATATAGAGGATAATCATTTTAGCTATAACTACATACTTTATTTTCATCGAGTGGTATGAAAATAAATAGTTCATGAGTGGCGCTAGCCACGGGTGAAATATAAATATTTACATACCACAAGATGTATCTATAGAAAAAAACTTGAATTTTCTGTTTATTTTATACATTTTTCTCTTTTTTGACATTACAATTTGAAAGACTTTCCCTAATATTTTGTGAAATGGCAGTATTTAGAAGAAAGTAGATCAGCAAAAGACAAGTGAAAATACGGAAAATATGTTTCACTATGTAAAAAATAATTTTTCGGAGTGAAAATATAGGCAAAATGAAAATACACATTTTATTGCATCAATATTTCTGGATATTTCATTTATATGTGTATAATAAAACATTTTTAACAAACATAAACAAAAACAGTTCCTACAGTAGTACTTAATACATTCATGTCTAGCTACCTTCAACTTTTAATCACATTTTTTGTAAGCTATCATTGTTTGTAAAACGTTTCCTATTCCTGATAACACATATATTAAACACGCCTCCTGTTATCGTCGAACCACATAATATTGCCTTGGGATTTGAATTTTGCTTTTTTGAATAGTTATAGTCATTAATTTCATATTATCTGTTCTCTTTGTCACAGCATCTTCAGCTCTACCAGCATAATCAATAGTAATAGCCAAGGCATTGTGTTGATTTGGGATCATAACATATGGAAACAAGTCAGACGTTTGGGCTTGTTGTTCCAGAGAAGGAACACTATTTTCATTTACAGTTTAAACATTTTTTCCAACCAGCTAGTTGTGCCATTTCAGCTGGAGGTCTGCCAGTCTGTAGAAGAGCAGTAACGAATGTTATGAAGGAATATACTGTAAGTTCCGTTTTTAAATTATATCATTTAATATATAATATGAGATATCTGGAAAAACGACCGACCTTCCATTGCTAGCTCTGTAACTTCCTCATATCAAAAATACATTGATGTGGGATAAATGGCTAAAACAGTTATTTATTACAGGTGTTTTGTTAAATTAGAGAAGAAAGGGGGCCAATATAATCATTTCTGCGACGTACATAACTCCCTGGATGCGGCATGTTTATTGGAATACACTTAAAAATCCATAGGGAAACGTCAATCCATTTAGACTGTATACTTACTTTGTGACAAGGCTTCTTCCGATTTGGGATTAAATTTAATGGAAATAGTAAGATCTAGACGAATCACAAAGAATTTATATATAGTAAAGACTTGATAGTGGAATCGAACAATAAAACATGTAGTTTGTTGAAATTCTTTCTCCGCTCGTGAAGTGTGATAAAAGCAAATCTTTTTGAAATTGGAAGTTAATCTGAATTATCTCCCCTTACATGACAGTTTGCAAACCTCTTTACTAGAAGGCTGGTTGATCCAATCCGCTTTGAATTGATCTGTTCTGTACATAAACGTAAGTCAATTGTATTTCTGGAAAGTATACCACGCAAATGATATATATGTGCGTACACCAAGCTGTGTACATGTATTTAGTGTGAAATTATAATTTATCATTTTGATTTTGTATGCAAATTTAAGGTAGTCTTTTTTTAACAATTCTTCTAATATATCCATAATATTAATAATGTTTAAACACATTTAAGAATTCCTTACGGATAAATTGTCTGATAATAAAAAATGCTTTCTCTATATTTTTGTCATCTACATTTTACTTCCATGAAAATCCGCAAATGACATATTTTTACGGATACATGTATATTCAATTATTCCTCATCAGTAGTTTAAAATCAACTTGTAAATGACAGCCATTTTCGTTTCTGCTAGGTTTTATTTCATTTCCTTATATTGTACAGAACGTAAAGAAAATATATAAAGGAGATATATATGAATCACATAAACCACTGACTTTGTCCTTGAAAAGACAAGTTAAGAAAATCTTCAGTTTCATACCAACAACATTTTGTTGTTCATAAAACTTTTTTTTGAAGTAACATCTTTACTTTATTCCACATATGAAAGCGCTAAAAACTGTATGTCTTAAAACTTTAAATTTATTCATATTTTTTACAGTACATGCTTGGGGTTAAATTCCTCTTATCTCTTATCTGATCAAAGTCAGATTATTGTTCTTTAATTAATGGTTTAGCTATGAAAACGTTTTTACCAATACCTAATACCATAAATCACCAATGCATTCGTTTGGCTAAAGGCGCATTTCGAACATCGCCAGTAGAAAGTCGCTATGCTGAAGCAGGAGAACCTCCCCTTTGTCTACGTTGACAAATGTTTCTTGTTCAGTATGCAGCTAGAGTGTCATCGAATACTAAAAGTCCTGCAGGAAAAGTTACAGTGACAAATTATATCTATATATATTTATTTATTAGAAATAAAACCATTTGAATTTCGTGTAAAAGATAGTAAAGACCCAAAATATAGTTTGCAAAATGCTGAAGAGCCTGTTCCTCCGTGGGCTAAATATTAATTTAGTTGATATTGGTATTTTAAATTTTGAAAAGTAATCCGATTCAATGTTTTGAAATTTTCAAGAACATTGTTCAAAATTCAAAAAAAAAGATCATTAAGATTTTTTTTCTTATTTAAACGACGGACTGTTCCAAAGATGACTCCAAAAGACGTACATCCGTCTTTGAAAATCATTTTATATAAAAATGATACTACCTGATAATGCATCTATATTAACAGCTTACGATTTTGCCTTGTTTTACATTGCATGGCATAATTGTAACCATTTCTTTTTAGATTCACTCTCGGTGTAACAATTAATAAAAAATCGAAAGTCGAAATCAAAATCGATTATTTTATAATACAGAAACTCTTGTTCCGATTTCACGAGTCAGTGAAATTATGTTGAATCCAAAGTCACGTTGTAATACAAGGAAGTAAAAAAAATGCTTTTAGTTAAAAATTCATTAAATACATAACTATTACATATACTGTTACCCAAATGTAATTTTAAACCTTCCATATGTAAATTTATATAATCTGCATGGGAATGAAATTGGGAGAAAACTATAAACTTCAGGTATTTTTTCTAACTTGTCGTAAAAGACGCACTTGAGTTATAAATTATCATTTCTGAACCAGTGACGATGCTCATTTTTGTAAACGTTGCAGTTAATTTTTCAGTGTCAAACATTTTCTCATTGAATGTCTTGATTATGCACAGGTTCGTGATATATATTACCGAATAAATTCACTTTCAAAACATTGGCTCAGTTCCTTAAAAACATTGATCAACTACTTGTAAGAAATAAACCTATATTCTTAGATTTAACTACCTCACTTTATAACCTTATACTTTCCCTGTTTTAAGGTTTGAACAAAAAAAGAAAACATTTAAAAATAAAAGTCGTAAATGAAAGAACCCATCTCTTTGTGTCAATAAGTTTATAATTTTACAAAATTGGGTAAATGGAGTAAAGTTTAACCATGTGTCATCCGTAGCAACGGAAGCTGCTACGTGTTACAATATAGCCACTGCTTATATCTTCGTCGTATTTCTGTCTGTCTGTCTGTCTGTCTATCTGTCCGCCATATATCTTGTCCGGACTGCTCCTTAAAAAACTACAGGTTCAAATTATCCACACTTTACAGGAATGATACGTATGACGTTTTTATATTATATTAAATACGAGGTATTTCAAGTAGGTGTGATGTTAACGATGAAGAATTTTTTCACACTTGAGTACCTTCATGTAAAGTTTGGCTGCAATGATGATTTACATAAAAGCTAGAGCAAAACTAGTGAAAATTTCCATAAATGTTTATAGTGATATTTGTAATATGAAGTATCATATCCATCTGTTTTAAGGTGAATACATAAATAAAAAATAAGTCAATTAAAGATGCATGTAAGTCTGGTAAAAAGAAAACGCTCCTTAGGTACTGACAAAAAAATCATAAGGTCCAGCCTATCATTGACGCAGTGCAGACTTCACGTACGATTCTTAAGAATTTCTCAGAAGTTAAGTGAATCAAAGTCTAGAAAAAATTGTTGAAGAATTCATAATTTGAAATTATCAAGGTTCTTGACGGTAACGATTGAAAATTTAATATTTTGAAATAATGTAGACATAAGTTGAACGAAAAATCCATTTAAGAAAGAAGCCGTTCAGGCACAGAAACTGCATTACAGGATATTTCAACCATAATGAAGCTGGTACAGACACAGCGAACCATGTAATTACCTTAAGAATAGTTTTATAACTCATGTAAAGTTTTGCAAATCTAATACTTTGAAATAATGTGGACTCAAGTTGAACGAAAATTCATGCAATACCGTTAAGTGTTTTAAATCGTGCGGATAACATTACCATTCATTACAGATATATAATTGCTTATAGAATTGCAAGTACTTGAACAATATAAAAAAGAAAAATTCGAGATCAGTATTATGAATAAACTATATGAAAGGTGCATGGCGCCCAAACGTTTTTGTACATTAATTACACAAGTTTTGAATGGGTTAATCTTTGGATCGATTTTTGCTTAATTAATGTTAATAGCTTCTAAAATGAGATTATTTATTTAACCAATTCATGCAATAAATGGGTATTGCACCTTCAATGGGTTCTTTATATGCTATCATGCTATATATCAAGTAAACATATTTTTCATTGCCGGGACGTAGATACCATTTTTTTCAATTCTTTTAAAAACTTAAATAATCAAATGTCGGATTTTCTTATTTATGTTTTTAGAGCAAAACGGTCCATAACTTACCATGAATAATTATTTTGACTGTATCTGGTATTATACGTGTTAGCAAATCACAAATAATCTTGTTGTAAATGCTAATGAATATTGCAGCTAATATGTGCAATTCGTATTTTCTCCCCGCGACCCGCCGTTTTATTTCTTAAATCTCGCTCCACGACCCCGTATGCAAAACATAAAATATGTAATCTGCTATCTTTTCTTAAACCAGTTCTCAGCCCGCAAATGTATGATCTAATTCGTTAATATCCCCAAAACACCAACGTAGAAAGCACAAAAAGTTGATGTTAAATTATAAGATTTATTATAATTATTATAATGCACATGGAGACTTATTTGCGATGTCTGATTGGCATTAACACATCGTATTCTTTGCCGTATACGAGTATACGAGTATATCGTGTATAACCGAAACACGCACAAGTAACAATATAGTTCTAAATCACTACGTGTCTGCATAAAATTTATCATTACGTTTTGTTCTTTACGGCTTCTTTCTCCATTCAAATGTGATTATTTCAAACAAATAGTGAAAACATTTCACCATTACGATGATTTTATTACTTTTTAATAAATGCGCAACGTTATATTGACCGTTAAACGCGATGATTTGAAAACCGGCAAAAGTGGCTGGGTTTTCTTATGAACTTGTCTTCATTAACAATTTGATTTATACGGGATAATAAAGTGTTACTGTCATAAATATAACAATCGACTAGCGCTTTGTGTTAGATTATCTCGTTAAGACTAGATAAGTATATTCTCCCGTATATCCCGGCAGCAACTGTTTTTAGCTTGTATTATCTCCTCTGTTCTCCCATTTTAATGTAATTATACGCACGACCGATATGCAAATTGGATTATGTCCGCCATTATTATATAATAATAAATGCGGTTCCATCTGTTCTAAAAGAAAATAGTTTTTGAAGTTGTTGATTTATATAGTATGCCATATAATTATGTACATTGTCCTAGGGCACATAATTCTACATTTTATATTTAATTTAGTAATTATTAATGTTTTGCTTATTTCTGTTGTTTTCATCATATTATTGACTAATATCATCACTGTAAAAATGTTATCATGTGTCATTAAATTTTTCTGTCAGCAGAATTATTTGTTACAATTTTATTTCGATCATTTAAAGCTTTCTTTGAAGTTATTGTTCCGTTGAGTACTCTCTCACATTAACGTTGTATCACAACATCACTAAACCAGATCTCTCACTGTGTTTATGTCCATATTAAGATAAAAATGGAAAGAAGAGTTTAATTGTTTCAAATCGTATTCCAACAGTATCTTAATTGTAATTTGTTTTTAAGATAGTTTGATTTTGAGGGTCAAATAACGAGAAAGATGAAAATGAGTATTTCATGCCTAGCATGCTCTAAGTCATGCATTCGTTGGTCAATTGCTGACAAGTGTATCATTTTTTAAGCATTAATCAGATCAAAGTACTAGACATTAAATGTTTATTTGATAAAGTGTTAATGACTTTACCTAGGCACGACCATAAGTATTAACTCGAAAAATTGTTTTTTCAAGTTTTCAGCATACGGAATAAACGGATTAACGATTTCAGCTTCATGTTAATCATTTAAAATTCACGAATTCACGATTCAACTTTCGATATTCAAGATTTCAACCTCACGAATTCACGATTTCTACTTCATGAATTCACGATTTCAACCTCGCGAATTCAAATTGAAAGTCAAATCGTGAATTCATGAAGGAAGTTGAAATCATGAATTCATGAAGTTGAAACCGTGAGATTCCGAAGATTAAATTGATGAAGAGATGAAATGGGGAACGCAAAAAGTTGAAATGTCTCCACCGTTCTTTCGTAGTAATACATTTATTTATTGTTTGCTTAAGTCGATTTCAAAAAGTTTTCACAAAAGTAGCCCATTATAGTATATGAATGTTTGTGGGTAAAGCATGTTATCGTTTGAAAATATATTGTGTTACGTCCGCCAATTTTAAATATGTAATATCTAGTTTAAATCTAGTAAAAAGAGTTTAAATTTGAATCTATTTGGTATCTAAAGCACGTGATTTCAGCGTTGTTAGCCTACGTTACACATGAATGTTTTGTTGTAGATACCACATTCAGTGCATTACCGGAACTATATGACGTTTAGATAGGTTTTTAACTTTTTTAACATATTTCTTATCGCTTATTTCTAGCATTAAACATATTTTCGTGATATTATCATTAGTAAGCTCTTCTGCATTTTTCGATGTTTCTTTGTTTCTTTTTGTATGTTCCGTTTGTAATAACACTTAATTATGAAGAGAAAATATCAATCTAAGCATTAAAACCGAATTAGTAAAATACTGTAAACAATATATTTCTTCAGGTAAAAGTAAAACAATAATTTATCAGAAATCAGGGCCGTCATGTTTGTTATGGTTTTATCTCATCTGTTGATGATATTCGAGCTGTTTTTACAGTATGATTAAATAAAGATTATTATTGCATCATGTACCTTGACACTTTACTTTGTCGAAAAAAGTCTGAGCTATTTTTACTCGTATAAGGTACATCTACATAAATCGTTATTTTTTCTTGAAGTATTATTGTGAAAATGAAATCCCATTGCTAGTTTATAAGATATGTAAAACACGATTATAGATTGTTTGACTTTAGAGTGTAAAATAAAGAGATTTTAAGATAGATATGAATCACAAAATATTATAAACAAGATCAACAAGGAAAGACGGCGTTCAATGAACGCAACCCCCACGCGATCCAGCAACAAATTTCAAACAAAAGAAGATTTACATCTGCACAACTTTGCTATAATTTAATACATGTTGTTAAAAACATGAACCCTTGCAATGCTTTCATAGTCAAAGTTCATTTATTATCACTGTTGTACATCGTTCACCCCTCAAAACATCGAACACTAAAGTAAAAAGATGTGCGTCGAGTTCGCCCGAGGTAATGTTTCATTTAATTTCTCCGTCAAAACGTAATCAATTTTTCTAAACTAAACAATTTTTTGTGAAGTTGAATATGTCTGGTTTCAGAGCAGCTTTTGCTTTTTTCTGCAAGTTGAATACTTTTTGTAAAATAAGCGATAAATTATAGCGTATTTGTTTACAATTTCGAACGCTGTTGAGATTTACCACTATATCAAGCAAAAAATGCACTTCCTGTATCAACATGCGTCATTTATACAAAATATAGACTTCCCTCTACTTGTATTTGAGTGGTCACTATCAACCCGAGCTGTTTTTAGCAAAATTTGCGAAAAACAATTCATAGAGTCATGAAACATTACTGAAGTGTAAGTCAGCATGTGAAGTTGTCCACCTGGGGGCTTTAGTATGGATAAATACAGTAATTGAAGTGTAAGCACGGTGCCCGTTGAATATTATGCATCCTTATCTACAATGTCGTCAAAAAACACATCCATTTATGTTGCTGTTTACCAGACTTCACAGAAATATTTCAAACTTCATTTGAAATCATTCGTCTGGCCTCGTGTTCACATTGACAAGACAACGATCAATTTCAAATAAACCTTCTTTATTTTCATTGTTATATGCATAAAAGTAGGCTTAATGATATACTAGTAGTTCATATAAAACAGAATTTAACCCAAATATAAATATCGCTGATATGCAAAGAAACAAAAAAAAACGTATTTGGGATAAAATCTATTTATGAACAACAATATCAATTTATCAAAATAGGGATCAAATTTAGGATTGATATCGTGATAATCTTTTAAACATTAATTTCTTGCAAAGAAATTTTCAAGATTGTCTAAAATGTAATGAACTCATCTCATTTTAACTGCTATAGATTTAATTTTTTCCAGACTTTATATTGAATATTATATGTCTAATGAAAAAGCAATTGTTTCATGTCCAAGTCAATGACAGAAGCGTTTTGTTTTTGGTTGGGTTTTACGTCGCACCAATACACTATAGGCAATATGGCGCTTATACGCTTTACTGGCAGAGGCAAACTGTACGTGTATCTCTGTCCATTACTTCAGTCACGAACGGTACTCAAGCTAGCTGGGTAGATTTCTCACATGATTAATCCGAAGACGCTGGCGCGTCTCAACCTTCGACGGTATGAGGCACGTGGTTTGAAATCAACGACCCAAATCACTCGGCTACGGTCGCCCCTAAAATTACAGGACCTATTACAAGATTTTAATCAATTTTGTGAATGAATATATCAATCTTCTTTTAAAGAATCTCAGTAAAAAAATCTTAGACTACTTGCATGTAGCTTCTGTAACTGTACATCTTCAGCAACTTGACTTTAACCATTGTGTTTGGTGTAACTGTCAACATCACATTTGACATTATTGACTTATATAAACAATGCTCTAAATATAATTTAATTGTGGAAGAGATACTCAGATATATTTGATTTTGATATTTATTTTTTTGATTTCATGAACGGTATCATTTTCAAATGTATTATACTTGAAATGAAGTAAACAAACGTGTCCTTTCCATACATGAAAAGGTTAAGTTTAACATGTTCTCACATTCACATTTCGATAATATTTGCAGTTTATTTAATGCAGTATGATATTGCAATGATAAAAAAAATCAACCATTGAAATGTAGACATATCGTATTTCTTATATTAATCATTTTGTACAAAACCACGTTCAAAAAAGCACGTATGCTTTTGTAAGAAAACATTTTAATTACGAAGATTGTCAAAAATTCACCTAGACATTTGATTAACTTATGGAACTACGGTTTACGTTACATCGTCATGACAAGCTGTCCTGCATACCTTTTGAATGTCAGGTGTACAATGTCCGGTCCAGATGCAAAACAATTTTGAATTGGTGTATACGAATCAAAAAATGATGCATTCAGCTTATGTATTTTTTATGACCAGTTGATAAAAGTAAACCCTCGGATGTCGTCTAATATTTTTTCAATCATGTTTTGTGTATTTTCAATCGTATAAGATATTGATTGCCATGTATAGGTTAGGAGAGGAAGTTAGGAGAGGAATAACATACTTTTTGATCAAACCAAGTTGTTTGCATTCATTTCAAAATATTATTGATAATTGATTCTTTACAAATGTTTGGTTTACAACACATGAAATACAGTAATATCAATATGTTCGCAATCTGTTCAATGACAGTTAAAAATCTAAATATTCAATTTCGCTTAATCGTCGTAGGTTTAACTTTAAATTGTGCAAAACATTATAGAGAAAATGAAAAGTAACGTGACATACTATAAAAATATATTCTGAATGAAAGCATAATACTCAAGAAATTTGCACAAATGCAGTTTTGAACTGGAAAAACTTGTTCATAACGTGAGATTTTCATTATCTTAAATTTCTAACCACTACGCTACTCAGATTTACGTGACTGTGTATTTCACTTTTATTCTTCTATATTGCAATAAAAATGCAAAATGCAATAACTGAAGACCTGGAACAACCCATTACATAAATATCTTTAACTACAAGGATAAGAATTAGAATAAAATTTATCAAAATCTTACTTTAATTGGTGGTGAAAATATTGAGAACAGAAGTGGCAGAAATAAATAACTTGTGTTTAGATCATCATCTCCAAAAATATATATTGCTTCTAACGGGGGATTAAATGTCCTCGACTAAGAGAACTTCAATGCTTACAAACATTACTCGTTTTCAATCATTTCTTGTCAAGAATTCAAATCGGGAGATTTGTAAACACTTCTGGAAAAAGGTGATCCATCTGAAGCATTAGTCGCAAAAATACATGAACATTGCAGACACGGTTTTGCTGAGTCTGCACACGAGTTATAATGTAAAAGTTCTACATTCCACAAGGTCCGAGTTTTCAACACTTAAAAGTGGTAGAATTAATTATCCCGGAAGACCAAAAACGCTGAAGTACGGGCAACACGACATTGACACCTGTTGTTGTGAGGTATACACATCTCGAAAAACGGTGATTCCTGGGAAGCATTAATCACAACAAAGTTACATGAAAATCGCAGAATAGGTTATATTGTGTTTGTACACCTTAAACAATATAATCAGTGGTTATAGTGATAATGACGTTTCCGTCAATAACTGATGAGGATCAAGAAGAATAATTATAACAAAGTTTGAAGTTATATCGACTTTAACTAAAGTTGCCGGATTGTCTGTCTTGTTTACTAATCACTTTACCACTACGGTTTTGAATTTCATTTATCGCACAATTGTTGTGGTAGTTTTATGAGACGTGTCGAACGAAAAACAATGAACAGTATAAACAAAGGTTAATGGATTGAGTCGGTATAGAACTTTCATGATACCTTTTAATTGGTACATTGAAATATATTTTTGTTGTTGTTTATGACAATAAATTAGCGATTACCAACTATTTAAAATGCTGATTTGCCACTTTTAGTGCAAACGGTGAGTTGACAGGTAAAAGTAAAATTGTTGTTATTGTTTTTGATAATGTATTCTTCTTCGTAAAAAAACAAATCACATTAATTATAAAAAATGCCTGCATATTGTGTTCAGAATGACCTTTCATTAAAGTGTGTATCGGACATTTTTCAGTGCCAGATCAATCCGAGAAATGTTACAAGCCAGTAACAAACACATATTGAAGAATATGAGTGACGGACCCCTTCCGACGATTTTTAACACCTTTAAAATTTGAAACGCTAGACTTGAGGTAAAAGACACAGTTTTTTCAAATGTGCATAATTTAATACTATAATATACAAATATTTGTATAAACTTACGGATTCATATGATATGGTATTTTCTAGTCCAATAGATTTATTTTAGAACTTTTGATATAATTGAAACTTCTTAGGTACTTACATGCAACACTATTGCTAAACTACTTATGTATGCGTAAATTAGTTAATCTCAAAGTCTTAAGTATAAATGATAACATCTAGAAAAGTTTAATAGGATTACCGTATTGTCTTAAATCACTCAGTATAACACATTTTTAAACATGTGCTTACATGTGTTTTCAGTGAGCATAATCTTTCAGGTTTTTATTTGTTTGGGTCGTCAGACCAAACAAATAATGGTAGCGAAATTTCAGACCATGATGCTGGTAATTGCAAATGCCAAAAGTAGTCCGCTTTTTGAAGCGGTTACTTCCCTTTATATGTACACTAATGCCGAAAAATTCAGGGGAGATCACTGCGTTAATATTGTCAAATGACAGGCGCAATAATTTTCAAGCAAAATAGTTCCCGAATGGTCGAAGATTTCTAGTATTGTTTTTATCTTTATAGATATACATGCTTATAGTAAGCTCCATGATTATTTACATCTGTGTTAAACAACAGGTTTAGCGTCGAAATAATAAGAGTTACAAACCCTAATTTAGAATTATATGATTTTCTTCAGTCCAGTAACATATTACTTCACCTTGGCCGAGGAGTTTGCACGCTCGCTTAGGAATCGAGAGGTCTGGAGTTCAAATCCCAGTTAAGGCAACTCATTTTTTTTTAATTGTTTAAGCCAAATAAACATTGTATTGAATATCAGTGTTGCAATTAGTCTTATAGCCAATTTACTATAGTTAAACCACTGGAAAGCATTGGTGGCACTAAACAAAAACAAATTGGTTTATAATCTCACAACCTTCACCTTTCTGACATTCTGAGACTCAAACAAATTCAGCGCCTTCTGTGCTTTGATTGTATTTGTTTTCCAAAGGGAAGAAAGACGCTTTGCAACCAATGTTTGATAAAAGTTGTTATAAACCTTGCATTGGCAGATATGATAATACTCATTTTCGCTGAAGAAAATGGACGATATTCTTCAACTAGCCATTGCCAAAGTTTTTTCCCAATCACTTTAAGACTTTGGATCCTTCTAATATATGCCTTGAATCAGCTAAACCTTACACATTCATTTGTTTTGTTTTTATTTCCGTAAATAAACGATGGATTACAATGGGGAAAGTAAAACCTTTTACAAAAACGTGTTTTGTAAGGGTACTTGGTATTTTCCTTGCAATGTATATATGTAAATATGTAAAACGTTTCGTATTAGAACAAAACTGTCAAGTTAGTTATCAGAAGAGAGGAAGTGTATATGGCTTTCATATGAGTTTCTGTTGCGGATAATTGTTATTGATATTGTGATAGAAAATGTCGAAGATGATGTTTTCCATACTTTGATGTAGAAGTGCATCACGATGTCTAAGTTATTATCACTTTTTTATTCATTTATGTACTTATTTATGTATTTATATATTTATTTACGTATCTATTTACTTAATATACACTTATTTATTCATTATTATTTATTTATTTATTTATTTATTTATTTATTATATCTATTTTGTTTTATAAATATTACCTCTTTCATAAATGTATTTTCTCAAAATAAAATTTTTATGACTATGTCAGAGTTTAAAAATAATAATTTAAGGAATTTACTCCACTAGGTATATGTATTTTTGTGATATCATTAATAAGAAAAACAGATGAATTAAAATTACAGTATTGTTTGCCAGTATATAATCAAGAGTATGTTTAGATATAGGAATTAAAAAGTAATTTATAATGAACTTTTCTGAGAAAAACTTTTAATGGAAATATACAATATGAAATACCAATCAATTGAGAGTTGCAGCACTTTGAAATCAGTTTTGATAGAAATAAATATCATCGCAAAAAGGTTATTTTCGGCAATGATGAGATTTCCCCTCGTTGCCATGGTAAGACTATGGTCCAGTCACCATTTGTGACATGTTTGATCAGTATTAAAGAATAATTGATAGTTAAATAGCAATTTGAACTGGTAAAAGGAGGCTTTTCAATGAAAAACAGCCATTTGTCACCAAATGCTCACGCGGTTATGTGCAATATACCTTTTCATTTAAAATAAATTCCGCTTCTACTCCCATAATTTTTTAGAATGTTTATGCAAATTTGTCATGTTCCAACAACGAAATTCGATTATATATCTAATTTAAGTGATATCGAATTTCACCCACAGCTGCATGTAAAATTGAGATTATAAAACTAATAATTATAAAGTAACTAAAAATTCACAGTGACAGATTCGATACATGATAAAGGGGAGATATTTTAAAGTTGGTCATGTTGGTATACGCAGCGGTGCATGTAATATCACATCATGTGTCTATTATCTTCTGTTAATTATACAAGTAACTGATTATTTCATCAATCATTACTTCAGAACTAATGTGAATAAAAACCATTTTGTATTCAAATTGGTTTTAAAAGCTAGCCTTATAAACATGCAACAATACGTATTGATGTTTGAAATTTATACAACTAGGTGTAGTCAGTTGAACAAATGCGTCAGCTTTAAATTGTTGAATTACCTACAAAGACTATTGAAAACTTTCAACATTGTACAACGTGTTTAAATCTCGATGCTTTATTTACTTACCATTAAATATAAAACGATTTGAAAAAACACCTGCTCGGTTAAATATAATGTTTAACATAATAATATTTTTTTATTTAATGTAAACATTCACATAATATTGTCAAAGAAACATGGCCCAATATACTTGCAAACTTACCTGACAGTGCAAATAGCATGCTCTCTGTAAATGATATATAACTAAGGTTGCACGGGATTTCATTACTAGACTTAGGACAACGTTCGCAGAAGTACAACCATTGTTTAATTTAGAGTTCTGGACCTTTGGAAGTTTTCAGGTAATTTTAGCACATTTCATAAATTCTGTTGGAATGCTTATTAAATAATCTTCGAAAATGTAACTTAGTATTTTAAACGATATTACAGAAGATCGTGGAATCTTTACCAAAGTAAGACAATATAAAAATAAATTATATTCAGTATTCAAAGAAAGATCGGTGAAGTACAAACTCGTTTGATTGTAAATTACTTTGTCGATGATCACACCACGTTAGAAACTATGTAATTTTATTCTTGGTTTTTCGATGTCGTTTTGAAGTTAATTGACACAGTCAAATGAACAAATCTTCACTTGTTTCAAAGCATTCAATATAATATTATTTTAAAAGTAGACTTTATGTGAGAAATTAAATTCTATAAGCCTATGTCTGTCATCCTAATCCTACTTCGAAAACATATAAGAAATGTTTTGTGTATATTGTAAACTGTAACGAGTTTATATGTTCGGAGACATAAAACATATTGAATGTTAAGTAGACTGTTCATGTACCATAACTGTTTTAGTTCTATGGCGACTTCAAGCTTTACTCGTGGAAGAAGACCTCAGGTACCCCTCTGTGCGTTATTTCACGACCGTGAACCTGAGTAAAATCATCGACGTTTCATTTGTTAGCCGGATAGTTTTCTCACATTGCGGAATCCGACGATACTTGATATCAATACATTGTGTTTGCAATATGCACATCTTTATCAACATGTCAACGTCTTCCAACATGTCAATTACCCTTCCACAATAATACACTCAAATTTCCCCCAAAAAAATGTATATTTTGAGCATCATGCATGACTATGTTCAACATATTTGACTTGTATTCTAGTGAAAGTTGATATATTAAATGATATTCACCGGCATATAAATAGTTCTTTGCTTTAGTAAAATCATTTGATGCTTTAACTGTGTCTGCTAATTTATTAGAAATGACATCTATAATAAGTTCTTGTTTTTGCTCGATATAATAAACAAATATATTGGACTGTGCTTTCATACACTGCCACGTGCTATCTAACCGCCATTTAGTTATCTATATGATTTATATCCGATTAAAAATTATTAATGCAAATGAACTATATAGGCGTGGAAAATACGTGAATGTCTTGTTAGCAACAAATTGTCGTTCGTGTTTTCAAGCTGTTCTCACAACCTTAAAATAACAAAATAGAATGAATATTATTTGCGCAACTACTTACATATAAGCATGTATTCATGCAGATTGTAAGGTATTATGATAATGAGATTAATGACTCAACTAA
This sequence comes from Ruditapes philippinarum, assembly GCF_026571515.1. NCBI lineage: Eukaryota > Metazoa > Mollusca > Bivalvia > Venerida > Veneridae > Ruditapes > Ruditapes philippinarum. The sequence goes on along the minus strand of NW_026856963.1, from coordinate 32,882 downwards.
ATTTCAGTTTCGTGAATTTAACTTGCCTAAAAAGTGATTGATTAGTAAGTTTCTTTGGTTTCTTAAGGCTGTTGACAAACCGTATCAGTCATACTCGATTTTGGATATGAAGTAAATGCGATTCTTTTTTTCCCATCTTAGAGAGGCAATTTGTCAATTTAAATCTTAAACCAGTTTATAAATATAATGATTGTCAAGAAAAACACCGTTTTTAACCTTATCTTTAATTGCCAGTTTAAAGTGTATACGCACGTTTTGTATAAATCATATACTGCCGAAAGGAATACAAAAAAAATATTTACATTTTACATTTAACACACATCGAAAAAATTATACTTGTGAAGTGTGTTTGATATCCACTAGAAACACGTATTTGTTTAACATAACCATTGGTAAGATACCCGAGCAACCGCAATAAAACTCACATAAAGTATTAGATCAATATATCATTTAACGAACTACTGTTATCGGTTTAATGAACCAAAAAAAATCGGATGTATAATTTTCAAGCAATACTTCGATTGTCGCATTAATGGGAAAAAAAACTATTTCTAGTTTAAAGCATGTTTAAACATTTAAATACGCATGGAAATAGGGCCAGACCCTCTAATTGTGCATGCAACATCCTGCGAAGCTAAGACAGAGTCCCATAGAAGCCAGTTGGAAATATCAAGTCAACCCACTTTGTAAATTTTAAAAAATAAATTATAAAACTGATTACAAAACTTCGAAACAAATATTGTCTATATTAACCCCAAGTAAAATATAAGGATCTATCATGGTCACTTGTATCAATTATTCACTTTGTCAATATTATTTTTGATAAAAAGTAATAATAACAGAAAATATGAATGCCAAAAATTTGTCGTTACAAAATTATTTAACCCATTACGCGATAAACACGCCCTTTAAACGCCATTTTCATCCCTTTTTGTTGTCTCAAATGGTGAAAAAATGTCTTACTTAGGCCCAAACACTTGTTTTTGTTTGAGAATTGTTGTTTCAAAAAGTGACCTCTGTTTCGGCGCTACCCCTATTTAAAGATACGCCAGGGGGTAGCCAGAAGGGGGTTGTGCCCCCTTTTGTTTAGGGGCTTTGTGGGCGGCAGCCCCCCTCATCGCCAAGAATATTTTGGACTTGTGAGAGGCTTAAAATAACCTTAGGCCGATCATAAGGTAACATATAACCAACGCTGAAAAGCATTTGACTACCTCAATCCGTTTAGAAGTTACAGCACTATGATTTAAAAAGAAATCAACGCAAAATATTGATTTTTAGCAATTTTGAGATGTGGCCTCGTTGCCATGGTAACAGGAAATTTAAGACTGAGCATTTCGTTACAAAGGCAATGATCCAGTCAACATTTGTGCTAAGTTTGAACTTGTATTAAAGCAGTTTTTATAGTTTTATAGCAATTTGAACTTGTAACGGGAGACTTTTCAATGAAAACAGCCAACAAAATGATCATGCAGTAATTGGATAAAATAATTGAATTTAATTAAAGATGTTCTGATTTATCATGATCGTTGCATGTTGTATTAAAACTTTCTTTTCCATCACTTAAAGGAATCATGGGAGTTGACATTCAAACATATCGAGCAAGGATTGGTAGTTACAGGCATTACAGATGTAGTGGTGCAATTGACAGTTGCAGAAGTTTCCGGGGTATTGATGTGGCGATTAAAGTCAGCAATGACCTAAAAACTGTTGGTTGCGTGTTTTTTATTGGTGTTCTTTTAATACTTGCTGGGGTTGAACCAAACCCAGGTCCGAGGGGAATAGGTAAATATTTGCAAAAGCATACGAAAAATACAAAATATACTTATTTAAGCATGACTGTTTTACTATGCACTCGCTTATTATTGTAATACTTTAAAATATGTTTGGGAAAAACAAAAACAAAAACCTTTTAACTGGAAAAATATATTATAAATATGTATATATTCTATATAAAATCAGCTGAAATTACTAACATAGTTTCAAAAGGCGTTTAAACAAACATTTCATACCTTCACATGGAAGAAGTTTCTAGACAGTGTGTATCATGCTTTCTTTGCATTTGTTATTTTCAAATTCCTGTACCTTGTAAAAATATGGATAATATATGTCATGTCTTATATTAAAGTTTGCGAAAGAATTACACAATGTTATAATCATTTGCTGAATGGGTTATTTCCGTCAATTCAATTTATCTAATAACAATGCTGTATGAAGGTTTTACATTTACAGATACTGCCAGTTACCAATGCGATGAGGTTGTGGACGTTGTAAAGGGCACAAAAAGGAGTGTAGATGGTAAATTGTCAAATTTCATACTTTACATGCCTTGTTCTGTTGTTTTTTTTGTATTTTATAATTGAAGACGTTACACATAATTTTAGGTTACAACCTGATATATGAGCTGATTGAAGATGGTTTAATTTTCTCTTTGTTACTAACTTAAAGGTGTTTTATCAAAATTGTATATCTTTTCTAGATCTCTTGTTTCACCTACACCATCCTCTAAACCAATGGTTACAAAGTACTTATTTTGACTTCCGTATGATTGCTCATCAGAACGTCAGAACCAAATCCGAAATTAAGTTAGTTATAGTACACGATAGACTATACATTTATCAGACTACATTACTTTATATGTCATAAAGTTTTACAAGAAAGACGCGCAAGCCAGTTAGCTTTCAACATTTGATTTTGAGGGTAGTGTAAATCAGATGAATATTATGTTGAAGGATATAGAAAATGAGATAATATATTTGATATTTTACATCATTACATTTCTCCTTCATGTCCATACTTAAATCATATTTTACCATCAGATATGTTCTGGATATTCCAAATTAACTATGGGGTCTATAAAGAACGTTTGTTTGGTAAATTTACGTTCCTATGACCAATCTTGCTACACAGACTTTTATCCATTTATTTATTCTGATGATATATCAAAGTTCGTGTTGATGAATCGTTGCCTTAACAGTTAATGGCGTTTTATTAACAGTTAACGGTGTGTTACTTTTTCTAACTTACTGTTTGTAAAAATTTTTGTTCTGCCATTGGAATTGCTTCCGACCGCTCTGATAAAAACAAGTTTCTTGAAAAATAATCCAGGAAGAACTTCCGTAATCGCTACCGATACTCTCTCTATCTCCGAATGAAAAAAAAGAAAACAGTTTGCATTTATTGTGATATACTGTGCATATATTATCTTCGTTCCTTTGCTTTCATTGACCGTTACACTTATGATTCATCGATATAAGTCGATATGTCCTAAACATATGGTTTGTTTTGTGCCATTAACAACTCGTTGTATCTTGCTCTCTTTAAAGCAAGGTATCGGCGTAAAGAAAGATGAAATCCACAATGCAGACTACATCTTTTTCCTATTTTGACTATGATTATATTCAATTTAGTCCAATCAGACCAGTGAAGTTGGCATGTTTTATAGGATATTCCTCTCGGCTATAAAATATTCCTGAAAATAAAATCAACGTCGTGTTGCATGTGCAAAATTTGTCAAAGGTTTGTTACAAGGTGTAGGTTTTGTCCGGCTGATATGTTGGTTCGTCATTTTCTTTGTAATGAAGTTTTTTTTATACTTGCACGGAGTGGTGCCCCGCTCGAGAGTTAATGGCCTGCTAGGAGGAATACTTCCAAACTTGTGAACATGCATGAGATATGCAACAGCAGGTTTGAGGTTGCATTAAGACGTGCCAATGACTAGAAAAAGGTATAATACACGAGCGTGTACGTACATGAGGTTTTCGTTACACGAATTTATTTTGATTAGAGCTATGGCCAGGCATATACGTGAGAAAACGCATTGCGACTCCCGATTCAGCTTCATTGCGAGGGGATTTTCCGTATCTTAATTCTATAGAAGTTGGTGCAAAACCACTGAGAAGATAGTTGCAAAAGTAGCTTATAAATCTGTCACAGAACAACATTTCACGCAATAGAACAATAATAAGTCTTCTTCAGAAATATTTTTATTATATTCATGAATCGAAATATCAAGCTGTGAATATACAAGATTTTCAGGCTCATTCTACCCATGCCATTTTCAAATATAATTTCTAATATTCCTTTGTAGTTACGACGGGGGCATGGACGTAGAAAACATTTTTAAATGCCTTTGCCTTTTGGCTCTGGGTTGTTTTTAAATGTGTCTAAGGGGAATAAATAGAAGCATGCAAGGAAATGTTATTATATTTGCACATTGTTCCTTCTACCAATGCGCTTTGTCATTGTTAAAATGAAAGTAAAGTCCTAAGGTACTTTCGAAGTATTGCCGCGGGCGAAACTTTTAAGTAAAGCTGCTAAAATGTAATAACTCTAAAAATTTGAAACGTAAAGATTTTGGCTTTGCTTACCGCATGTGTTTTATTAATGTATTAAGTTTAGAATAAAATGCACTCTTTCAGCTATGCTTGTGAAAATGTGTTCAAGTAAATCTAAAACTCTTGAAGTAGGCAATGTAGGGTCCTTGTTCTTACACACTGCCCTTACTCCAGGACGGAGACCATTTCTAATATTCCCTTCGTCGGCTTTGGCGGGGATAAAAAGAAGCCGTTGTTAGTCTAAATTTGGACTCCTATCCTAATTGCATGATATAATATTGTTAATTTATTCGACACCATTAAACATCCTTAAATAGAAAATGATGTTGCTAACAATTTTTGGAAATATAATAAGTACTGTTATAAGACTTTACTTTGATTCATTTGTGTGACACACATTTGAAAGCTGATTTTTTTGAAGTTTTGAAAGAAACTTTATGCCAGACAGACAAACAGAAAATGTTCCTTCCACTCAATAAAAAGGTATGCGAGGATATTCAAAATAAATATATGTTCAGTCATATAAAGTTCAGGCAAAAATCTGCAAAATAAAACAACAAAACAAGAAAAGAAAAGAATTTCATTGAAAGATATACATAAGTATCAAGTTGGATTCATTTCATGATACGAGTACAATATTATAATATCAAACTACAAGATATAAATATACGCACATTATCGTGTTTTAAATCGCGTATTTAATATACAAAAAAGGCTGACATTTTCTACACTCAATGTAAAATCAGAAAGTTGCATGAACCTTTTTAAGGTGCTGAATCGATTATGAATAAGACACCAGCACAAGTATTCGGAAAGAAGGAACACATAGAAATAATAGCAACATTTTCAATATTGTCGATTTTGCTGCTCTTTAGGGATTCTGTTTCTCTATTTTATACAGTCATATGTATTGATAATGTAATATTACACGAAATTTTCTGTAGAAAGTATAATACAACTTTAGTTCAAATGGTCTTTTTTCATCATTATTACATCGCTTGTTTCGGTCATGTCGGTGAAACTAACGGCCATATATATTTGCAAACCATGCTTCTTCAAGACAAAACAAAATACGCTGTCAGCATTTAGAACGTTTTAAAACCTGTTGCTTCGAAAATGTTCCGTATCTTGTAATTGACATGTAATGTAAATCTGTAACCATTGATTTTTATTATTAATAATATATTTATTTGGATATTAAAGGTTGTCCATATTCATTCTATTCAAACTATTCATTTTTGTGGTCTGCATGATTTTTCATTTGGATGTGAAATTTTGTAAAATATCATAAAAATATCTATAATTTTGCAGCAGAAGAACAAATTATTAAATGAAATAATGCAAGTTTGGGGTTACATTTTCATTTTGCTTTGTCATTGAGCTATAATAATTGATTTTTATTTTTCGACGAATTAAATTGATTGGTTCTAAAGTAAATTTTTATGGTTAAAAAAAGAAGCAGCTTTAAACTGATATTTTATTAATGTAGGTGTTGAATTCAAAGGTTCAACTTATTTTCTATCTTTAGGTTTCCTAAACTTACGAATAAAATTAATAGAAAGGTTGAAACTTTGTATCTGGTCTTATATTTTTTCCACTTCCCTTATTATTAAAGTAAGCAATGTGAGATTTTTGGTTTTAACTGATACAATTAAAGCGTTCATTTTATAGATTGTAAAAAAACACATGTTAAGTAACATTCTTGTTTTTCTATTTACTTCATAGGACGTGACACACTGACTGAAGAGCCAACAAAGATTAAACTTTCCGGAGTATCGGTAGACATGAATAGGGCTATGTTACAACCAGTTTTGCAATAAAAACGAGTTTTGCAATAATTTTATTGCAAAACTCGTTGCGTTGACATGATTTTATTGCAATTTCATTACAACCGGTTTTGCAATAAAAACGATTTTTGCAATAAAATATTTTTTCTAACGGATTTTATTGAGATTATACAAAAGCATTATAAAATTTATCTATGTATATTAGGATTGACATGCAGGAATTATATTCGGGGATAATGAATACATATGCATATGATAAAACATTAATTTACATTCTCAATTTCATTAGTCTTTTTCCTTTTAATATATATGATGAAAGGATGATCATCATGAAATATCAGGACATGTCTATTTACAGCAACAACTCTTTTTGCTCAAATTTCGGTGATATATACACAAGAACTTTTAATAAGGTCTTAAATTACCGGTTCTTTGATGAAGATGTTGCGTTGACATGATTTTATTGCAATTTGATTACAACCGGATTTGCAATAAAAACGAGTTTTGCAAGAAAATATTTTTTCTATCCGATTTTATTAACTTTATACAAAAGACATTATAAAATTTATCTATGTATATTAGGATTGACATGCAGGAATTATATTCGGGGATAATGAATACATATGCATATGATAAAACATTAATTTACATTCTCAATTTCAATAGTCTTTTTTCTTTTAATATATGTGATGAAAGGATGATCATCATGAAATATCAGGACATGTCTATTTACAGCAACAACTCTATTTGCTCAAATTTCGGTGATATATACACAAGAACTTTTAATAAGGTCTGAAATTACCGGTTCTTTGATGAAAGAAAAAAAAACGAGTTTTGCAATAATTGTATTGCAAAACTCGTTGCGTTGACATGATTTTATTGCAATTTGATTACAACCGGTTTTGCAATAAAAACGAGTTTTGCAAGAAAATATTTTTTCTATCGGATTTTATTAACTTTATACAAAAGACATTATAAAATTTATCTATGTATATTAGGATTGACATGCAGGAATTATTTTCGGGGATAATGAGTATATATGCATATGATCAAACATTAATTTACATTCTCAATTTCATTAGTCTTTTTTCTTTTAATATATATGATGAAAGGACGATCATCATGAAATATCAGGACATGTACATTTACAGCAACAACTGTATTTGCTCAAATTTCGGTGATATACATACAAGAACTTTTAATAAGGTCTTAACTTAACGGTTCTTTGATGAAAGAAAAAAAAACGAGTTTTTGCAATAATTTTATTGCAAAACTCGTTGCGTTGACATGATTTTATTGCAATTTGATTACAACCGGTTTTGCAATAAAAACGAGTTTTGCAATAAAATATTTTTTCGATCTGATTTTATTGAGATTATACAAAAGCAATATAAAATTTATCTATGTATATTAGGAATGACATGCAGGGATTATATTCGGGGATAATGAATATGTAATATGCATATGCTCAAACAATAATTTTCATTCTAAATTTCATTAGTTTTTTTATTTTTAATATATATATGATGAAAGAATCAAACAATAAATAACATTATAAATTTCATTACATTTTTTTCTCTTTTAATATATATGATGAAAGAATGACCATCATGAAATATTAGGACATGTACAGTTACAATAACAACTGTAGTTTTGGACACTCGTGTGCTCAAATCTCAGTGATATACATACATGACATTTTAATAAGGTCTTTACTTACCAGTACTTCGAAGAAATAGAAAAAATCGACTTTTGTAATAATTTTATTGCGAAACTCGTTGCGTTGATATGATTTTATTGCAATTTGATCACAACCGGTTTTGCAATAAAACGAGTTTTGCAATAAAATATTTTTTCTATCAGATCATAGAATATCAGGATATGTACATTTACAACATCAACTGTAGTTGCTCAAATTTCGGTGATATACATACATGAACTTTTAATAAGGTCTTAACTTACCCATTCGTTGAAGAAAGAAAAAACGAGTTTTGCAATAATTTTATTGCAAAACTCGTTGCGTTGATAAGATTTTATTGCAAATTTATCACAACCGGTTTTGCAATAAAAACGAGTTTTGCAATAAAATATTTTTATATCAGATTTTATTGAGATTATACAAAAGACATTATAAAATGTATCTAGTATGTATATTAGGATTGAAAGGCAGGGATTATATCCGGAAATAATGGATATATATGCATATGATCAAACATTAGTTTACATTCTCTTTTCTTTTAATAGATATGATGAAAGTGATATATACATACATGACGTTTAAATCAGGTCTTTACTTACCAGTACATTGAAGAAATAGACAAATACGACTTTTTTATTACTTCAAAGCTTACAAGTACTTATACAAAAGTGTATACAATATTATTGCAAAACAAACTCGTTGCCATGACATATTTTTGTATGATTTTTTCACACCAACTTGTACGATAAAAACGATATTTGCAATAATAACCCGTTGCGTTGACATAATTTTATTGCAATTTATCCGAAGCAATTTAGCGCAAAAAAAACGAGTTTTGCAATAAAATATTTTTATATCGGATTTGATTGAGATTATACCGTTGACATTATAAATTTTTTATGTGTAAATAAGAACTTGAATGCAGGGCTTATATTCGGGTGTATTGTATACATGTATATGATCAAAACATTCTAAAAGATGCTTATTTTTTCTTTTAGTATTTTTGATGGAATAATGATCATCATGAAATATCAGGGCATTACATGTTAAACAACAACTGTTGATGATATTCTTACATGACCTTGTTATAAGGTCGAAACTTACCAGTGTTTTTCAGAATTTAATGATAACATTATTGCAAAACGCCTTGCAATGACATCATTTTGTTGCAATTTTTTCACAACAAGTTTTTAATAGAAACTAGTTTGGCAATAAAATATTCGCTATATCATATTTTTTTAGATTATACTCTAGACATTATAATGTTTATCCTTGTCTATATGGATTCACATGCAGGGATTCAATTCAGAAATATGCATATAAAATCTATGGTTAAAAATATTTTTATTGCAAATATGATAATGGAATGATTTTTATTGAAAATCAGCGCATTTACATTATCTGAAACAACGGTGCTTTTGCAAACTCTTTGGAGCAAAACTCTGTTCATGATATTGTTAAAGGGATATTCAGGCAAAATAATGTCAAAAATATTAAAATGATCTAATGTACTCAAATCAAGCTAAAATGACTTTTCTTGAAGTTTCAGCATGAATTTCTGTTTAAATTCTATATATTTTGGGTTTGAAGCATAAATATATCTATATATGTTGAACAAAATTTAGACGTCAATATAATCACCAAATAGTTTTAAACAAGTCAGGTGACTTGAACAAACCCTTGAAGTTACAATAACAGATATTCTGGATATTGTGTGATTGAAACAAGCCTAAGTTATTCATTTGACATGTTCTTTAAACGTTTCCAGAGTTCACTTTGACAACTATTGTGAAATGCTAGCGCTCCAACCTGACCCACGTGGGTCAAGTTAGGTAACCACTTTTTTATTCTTTATATATAGAAAAGTTTTGTTCCGTTGACTGTCTAATATATTTATTTTGAGGGCATTTGCAGAATAATGAATGAAAAATTCAAAACTAAGAAATGAAAATTTTGCCTGTGTCTCCCTATAAATTGTCGAAATTTACAAGTACTTTTGAAATGTGTTGACAACATTATTGCAAAACTCTTAACGATGAAGTTTTGCAATGAAATAAAATTAAAGGTTTTATGTCTACACCGTACTGAAGATATTATAGTGTAAACATATATTTGTACATCAGGATGTATATGTAGCGAAAAAGGTAAGGAACATAATGTCAAGTTTTGCCGTTAATTATTCGAAGTACAAACATGTCCGCGTTATGATTTAGAAACTTTAAACATTTTTCTCAAAAAGGTGTTAACTTTTGCATAACTCGATACAATGAAATATTGTGTACCAAACTCCTTTGGAGATATTTAAATGATGATATTTTTTAAATTAGCTCTTATATGTAGTTTAATTTTGCAATTAGGATTGATATGTGTTTAATCAATTCGGAAAACGAACACGATTGAAATATATCTGTAGTATTAAACAAAAATATGTTGTATTACCAAATATTTGAAAAAAGAATGATATTGTTGCGTTATAAGGTCATATTCTTTATGAACAACTGCCTTTTAATGAATTTATCTTGCGATGACAAAATTTTGTTGAAACTTCCTCTCTATGCTAAAAATGATTAAATTGCGGCTTTGAGGTATGATTACAGTTTCTTATGTCCATAGATTTAAATGTGTGTTCAGCAAAGCATGAAAATTACACGAAATTACACAAGTTTTGCAATTAAAATATTAGACAAATCTGTCTTATACTTTTACAATACAAGAGCGATCAGTGATCACATGTGTCGCCTCATGATGGCCAATTTCATGCTGGGACAAGTTTTGTGACAGACGGACAGACAGACGGACAGTGCACAACTAGACTTGGTACTGATCATTCCTGTAAAGTTTGGATAAAATTGCACCAGTAGTTTATGAGGAGTAGTCCGGACAAGCTTTTTTGTATCTGGCAACGCACAGAAAATCTCATTTTTCGATCCATATACTCATTAAAATACTCATTAAAAGAAAACAGATACATATATTGTAATTAATTCATCCTCGTGACCATATTAATATACACTGACATTTCACATTTTTTATGCTTCCATTTCAAGCGTATTCATTCTCGTATTAAATAAAAACTTAAGCTAAGTTGTTTCAAAAAAGAATATACAACAGGCCTGTATCTCTAAATCTATGATTTATCCTTATCAAGTGTCAACTTTTAGTTTCATATAATTGTTTTTCTAAGCTTTAAAAATGATTTCGCTCTGAGTGGTTAGTAAAACTGATTACCTACCGGCTCCTTTGTTAAAAGCGGTCTAGTAAATCACTTACCGACCGCTTTACAGGTCTGCAAATAGATACCGACCGTGTTCTATTGTTCTCTATACAAAAGAAAATATGTGAAGTCGAGAAACTCGTGCATTAAAGATTTAGCATTACATAATAATTACCATATACGTAACGCAGGAATGATGAAATAATGCAGGAATTGTGCAAAAATAACAAATTTTTGGGTGGGAGAATGATCACTTTGTATAGGAATAGGACCGATATATATTTTAAAGTACATGTTCATCAAATTAAAAGAAATGAATAAGCGCATACGGCAGGTAGGACATTGTATTCTAGCTCTTATAACATATAATTCGATGATAGTTTTTGCTTTGAGAAAACCGACTTGACTACCGTTCTTGAGTAGAAGTTTTTGTTTCGCCGATATTAATGAGTACAATAACGCACATAAGGCTTTCTTTATAGCTTGCTTTTCGGTATACACACATTTTACCGAACTACATAGCTGCATATAATACTAGTTTTTGGCATTTATTTCCACAATTCTGTCAGATTTTCTTGCATAATTCTGCGTTATCTTAACAATTCTGCATTTGTGGGATATAAAGGATCTTATCAAACATATGAAGATGGGGGAAATGATTCTTATAGAGTATACACCGAAAGAGAATTCTTCCGAACATGAATGAAATTCTAAGCATATTTAATATATTAGAAGCCTGTCACTTACTTTCCTGTGAAAATAATCGTAAATTTTATATCTAGGCTGATAATATATTTACAATGAAATTCATTATATATAAAGTTAAATATTCTATGTCTATATACTTTGTATATTATTATTATTATTATCATTATTATTATTATTATTATTATTATTATTATTGTTTTATATATACATATTACAAAATAATGATCTTACCTTTGCCCTCTTTATATCAATGACTTGAAACAAAATCTCGGCAAGTTCTGTTTTCATTTTCTGTGACTTATCTATTATCTTTTTCTGTGACTTATCTTATCTTTTTCTTATCTTATCTTTTTCTGTGACTTATCTCAACATGTACATTTAACTGACCTTTTTGCATTATGAAACCCCACGAAAAAAAAACAAGAATTTTCAAATAACACCTGATTTGTGCACTAATGCATTATAAGAGCGTAGGGGTTGGTATATGGAATGCACTCTTATACATGATAAAGTACATAAATAAAATGTTTCTTGTGAGATATATTGATAAATACCGAGTTATAAACTGATAGAAAAAGAAAAGAGCATATAGGTTAGATAGTTACCGCACTCGGAATAGGTCTGCATAGTATTTACAGACCCGGTGGCCTTTTAAAAACTTCAAATCGCCAACTGGGTCTGTAAATACTATGCAGACCTATTCCTCGTACGGTAACTTTTACAAATTGTACCGTTCTAAGTCGTGACTTTATTAGTGTTAAGGATTGACCAATGATTTATTAATCATTCTGCAATTGTTATCAAGTTTAGCACTTGCAATTTAATGTAAATGAATCAATATTGAAGCTTTTTTGATCACGCTAGTGAACTGTGAAGTTTGTGGTTAATAATGCATAATGCCCACTGACTGTTATAACAGTGAATGTTGTGTTTTGCTGTTCCTAGAAATAACCAGTCAGTAATATCTATGTATTTATTCGCCTAATTTAACTTTGGGAGTAATTGGTTTGTCAAGGAAACTGTTATGGGTGACTGAATAGAGTAATTGGTTTGTATATTTGCTAAAATTTGCTTCATTAATTTCTTTGATGAACGCATCTGTATTTTGTAATGCCGATCATTAATATTACTGGGTTTGTTGTTTTATCAATGTAAAAGTTCTTATGTACCCGTTATTCGCGAGGTTAATGATCGCTATAGGGTAGCGTTGTTACAACCAGTTTTGCAATAAAAACGAGTTTTGCAATAATTTTATTGCAAAACTCGTTGCGTTGACATGATTTTATTGCAATTTCATTACAACCGGTTTTGCAATAAAAACGATTTTTGCAATAAAATATTTTTTCTAACGGATTTTATTGAGATTATACAAAAGCATTATAAAATTTATCTATGTATATTAGGATTGACATGCAGGAATTATATTCGGGGATAATGAATACATATGCATATGATAAAACATTAATTTACATTCTCAATTTCATTAGTCTTTTTCCTTTTAATATATATGATGAAAGGATGATCATCATGAAATATCAGGACATGTCTATTTACAGCAACAACTCTTTTTGCTCAAATTTCGGTGATATATACACAAGAACTTTTAATAAGGTCTTAAATTACCGGTTCTTTGATGAAGATGTTGCGTTGACATGATTTTATTGCAATTTGATTACAACCGATTTGCAATAAAAACGAGTTTTGCAAGAAAATATTTTTTTCTATCCGATTTTATTAACTTTATACAAAAGACATTATAAAATTTATCTATGTATATTAGGATTGACATGCAGGAATTATATTCGGGGATAATGAATACATATGCATATGATAAAACATTAATTTTCATTCTCAATTTCAATAGTCTTTTTTCTTTTAATATATGTGATGAAAGGATGATCATCATGAAATATCAGGACATGTCTATTTACAGCAACAACTCTATTTGCTCAAATTTCGGTGATATATACACAAGAACTTTTAATAAGGTCTGAAATTACCGGTTCTTTGATGAAAGAAAAAAAAACGAGTTTTGCAATAATTGTATTGCAAAACTCGTTGCGTTGACATGATTTTATTGCAATTTGATTACAACCGGTTTTGCAATAAAAACGAGTTTTGCAAGAAAAAAATTTTTCTATCGGATTTTATTAACTTTATACAAAAGACATTATAAAATTTATCTATGTATATTAGGATTGACATGCAGGAATTATTTTCGGGGATAATGAGTATATATGCATATGATCAAACATTAATTTACATTCTCAATTTCATTAGTCTTTTTTTTTTTAATATATATGATGAAAGGACGATCATCATGAAATATCAGGACATGTACATTTACAGCAACAACTGTATTTGCTCAAATTTCGGTGATATACATACAAGAACTTTTAATAAGGTCTTAACTTAACGGTTCTTTGATGAAAGAAAAAAAAACGAGTTTTTGCAATAATTTTATTGCAAAACTCGTTGCGTTGACATGATTTTATTGCAATTTGATTACAACCGGTTTTGCAATAAAAACGAGTTTTGCAATAAAATATTTTTTCGATCTGATTTTATTGAGATTATACAAAAGCAATATAAAATTTATCTATGTATATTAGGAATGACATGCAGGGATTATATTCGTGGATAATGAATATGTAATTTGCATATGCTCAAACAATAATTTTCATTCTAAATTTCATTAGTTTTTTTTATTTTTAACATATATATATGATGAAAGAATCAAACAATAAATAACATTATAAATTTCATTACATTTTTTTCTCTTTTAATATATATGATGAAAGAATGACCATCATGAAATATTAGGACATGTACAGTTACAATAACAACTGTAGTTTTGGACACTCGTGTGCTCAAATCTGAGTGATATACATACATGACATTTTAATAAGGTCTTTACTTACCAGTACTTCGAAGAAATAGAAAACATCGACTTTTGTAATAATTTTATTGCGAAACTCGTTGCGTTGATATGATTTTATTGCAATTTGATCACAACCGGTTTTGCAATAAAACGAGTTTTGCAATAAAATATTTTTTCTATCAGATCATAGAATATCAGGATATGTACATTTACAACATCAACTGTAGTTGCTCAAATTTCGGTGATATACATACATGAACTTTTAATAAGGTCTTAACTTACCCATTCGTTGAAGAAAGAAAAAACGAGTTTTGCAATAATTTTATTGCAAAACTCGTTGCGTTGATAAGATTTTATTGCAAATTTATCACAACCGGTTTTGCAATAAAAACGAGTTTTGCAATAAAATATTTTTATATCAGATTTTATTGAGATTATACAAAAGACATTATAAAATGTATCTAGTATGTATATTAGGATTGAAAGGCAGGGATTATATCCGGAAATAATGGATATATATGCATATGATCAAACATTAGTTTACATTCTCTTTTCTTTTAATAGATATGATGAAAGTGATATATACATACATGACGTTTAAATCAGGTCTTTACTTACCACTACATTGAAGAAATAGACAAATACGACTTTTTTATTACTTCAAAGCTTACAAGTACTTATACAAAAGTGTATACAATATTATTGCAAAACAAACTCGTTGCCATGACATATTTTTGTATGATTTTTTCACACCAACTTGTACGATAAAAACGATCTTTGCAATAATAACCCGTTGCGTTGACATAATTTTATTGCAATTTATCCAAAGCAATTTAGCGCAAAAAAAACGAGTTTTGCAATAAAATATTTTTATATCGGATTTGATTGAGATTATACCGTTGACATTATAAATTTTTTATGTGTAAATAAGAACTTGAATGCAGGGCTTATATTCGGGTGTATTGTATACATGTATATGATCAAAACATTCTAAAAGATGCTTATTTTTTCTTTTAGTATTTTTGATGGAATAATGATCATCATGAAATATCAGGGCATTACATGTTAAACAACAACTGTTGATGATATTCTTACATGACCTTGTTATAAGGTCGAAACTTACCAGTGTTTTTCAGAATTTAATGATAACATTATTGCAAAACGCCTTGCAATGACATCATTTTGTTGCAATTTTTTCACAACAAGTTTTTAATAGAAACTAGTTTGGCAATAAAATATTCGCTATATCATATTTTTTTTAGATTATACTCTAGACATTATAATGTTTATCCTTGTCTATATGGATTCACATGCAGGGATTCAATTCAGAAATATGCATATAAAATCTATGGTTAAAAATATTTTTATTGCAAATATGATAATGGAATGATTTTTATTGAAAATCAGCGCATTTACATTATCTGAAACAACGGTGCTTTTGCAAACTCTTTGGAGCAAAACTCTGTTCATGATATTGTTAAAGGGATATTCAGGCAAAATAATGTCAAAAATATTAAAATGATCTAATGTACTCAAATCAAGCTAAAATGACTTTTCTTGAAGTTTCAGCATGAATTTCTGTTTAAATTCTATATATTTTGGGTTTGAAGCATAAATATATCTATATATGTTGAACAAAATTTAGACGTCAATATAATCACCAAATAGTTTTAAACAAGTCAGGTGACTTGAACAAACCCTTGAAGTTACAATAACAGATATTCTGGATATTGTGTGATTGAAACAAGCTTAAGTTATTCATTTGACATGTTCTTTAAACGTTTCCAGAGTTCACTTTGACAACTATTGTGAAATGCTAGCTCTCCAACCTGACCCACGTGGGTCAAGTTAGGTAACCACTTTTTTATTCTTTATATATAGAAAAGTTTTGTTCCGTTGACTGTCTAATATATTTATTTTGAGGGCATTTGCAGAATAATGAATGAAAAATTCAAAACTAAGAAATGAAAATTTTGCCTGTGTCTCCCTATAAATTGTCGAAATTTACAAGTACTTTTGAAATGTGTTGACAACATAATTGCAAAACTCTTAACGATGAAGTTTTGCAATAAATAAAATTAAAGGTTTTATGTCTACACCGTACTGAAGATATTATAGTGTAAACATATATTTGTACATCAGGATGTATATGTAGCGAAAAAAGGTAAGGAACATAATGTCAAGTTTTGCCGTTAATTATTCGAAGTACAAACATGTCCGCGTTATGATTTAGAAACTTTAAACATTTTTCTCAAAAAGGTGTTAACTTTTGCATAACTCGATACAATGAAATATTGTGTACCAAACTCCTTTGGAGATATTTAAATGATGATATTTTTTAAATTAGCTCTTATATGTAGTTTAATTTTGCAATTAGGATTGATATGTGTTTAATCAATTCGGAAAACGAACACGATTGAAATATATCTGTCGTATTAAACAAAAATATGTTGTATTACCAAATATTTGAAAAAAAAATGATATTGTTGCGTTATAAGGTCATATTCTTTATGAACAACTGCCTTTTAATGAATTTATCTTGCGATGACAAAATTTTGTTGAAACTTCCTCTCTATGCTAAAATGACTAAATTGCGGCTTTGAGGTATGATTACAGTTTCTTATGTCCATAGATTTAAATGTGTGTTCAGCAAAGCATGAAAATTACACGAAATTACACAAGTTTTGCAATTAAAATATTAGACAAATCTGTCTTATACTTTTACAATACAAGAGCGATCAGTGATCACATGTGTCGCCTCATGATGGCCAATTTCATGCTGGGACAAGTTTTGTGACAGACGGACAGACAGACGGACAGTGCACAACTAGACTTGGTACTGATCATTCCTGTAAAGTTTGGATAAAATTGCACCAGTAGTTTATGAGGAGTAGTCCGGACAAGCTTTTTTGTATCTGGCAACGCACAGAAAAAAACACCTTTTTATCAAAGGGCCATAACTCGGCCAAAAATCATTCAACCGAAACCCGTGCAATATGCGCAAGGACTTGAGCTACAGATCAATCCTGTAAAGTTTCATTCAAATTGCATTAGTGGTATAAGAGAAGTAGTCCGGACAAATTTTTAAAATAATAATTATTAAAGGGCCATAACTCTGACAAAAATCATTGAACCGGAAAATGCTGACAATGTGCACAACAAGACTTGGTACTGATCATGCCTGTAAAGTTTGGACGAAATTGCGTTGTCCTTTTTTACAGATGTTCGTCCTATTTTGTGAGACTGTGAACTTGGAATTAACTGAAAATAACAAGTCGTACAATGTTTGTTAAAACGATTGATATACCTCTGAGCAGCTATAAGTAGTTTTCATTTGCTACAAGAATCTAAAAATATAATAAGTTGTCAAATCAATGCGCAATTATCTGGTTGCATGTTACATGAAATTTAGTTACGGGACCTCCAATGAATATCTCTTATTTCAAACCATCCCAAATCTGTTTCATAAAGCGTCAGCCACGCACGGAACCAGTTACCTTCTTAACCTCTCAGAATGTTCTTTAAATTCAAAAGAAGTCCACTATGACTACCATATATTCGAGCAAGGCGAGAGACACTTAGAGTTCCAGGGACATGATGAAGTTGCGACGGTCGTATATATATATATTGCTGGTTAACCATTTGTATCAACCAGTCGTTCAAAGAATGTGCAAACCTTTTTAAGCGTAAAGTGCATTAGAGGATACTTCTGTATTGTAATGTTCACAATCTTTTCAAGGACCAAATCCGGCAATGCTGGCACGCCATCGCTGTCGTTCATTGGCTCAACACTCTCTACATTGCTATAGTTGTCATTGTTTTCATTTTCAGAATCAGCGGCCGGTCTTTCACTTTTTACATTATTGTCAGGAGGAACAATATTAGGCCGCAAATTATGACAATAAGATTGAGGCTTACCACCTTCTGTTTCACTGTCGTGGTGATCAGCATTGTTCAGTGGTTCTTCATGCGGATCTACGTTTCCATATTGGGTGGGAGATTCAATATCTCTTTCATTATGAGAGTCGTCATTGATATCAGAATATTTGTTACCAGAGTACGAGTTTTCTTGTTCACTGTGATACTCAACACCCTCTATATCACATGCATAGTGATCATTTTTGTGCAATGGGTCATCTTCTGACTGTTCATGCTCAGATAAAGGCCTGGAATTATCCTCCTCATTTCCAGAGTTGTCACCATGGACTGATACCTCACCATTTGACTGTTGATTTTCAGGTTTGACAGATTCGAAGGTCGCACTTTCGGTAGAGACCTGACCTATATCTTTCTCATAACTTAAAAAACTCATCCTGATTCGGTGATATCTCGTCACTGGGCTGTATGTCTTCTTGGTCAGAGAAAGTTTGAATATCCTCCTCTAATGTATTGTCAGAGTTATCACAGGAATTATTAGTCTTGTTAATTTGTTCATCACTATTCCGGGAGTCTACTTGTTTACGAGGTGATTCATCATTTTGCTCACTCCTAGAATCAACGTCCGTTATGTTGACATTTGACTCATCGCGCACTTGGTTACGTGAACAATTTTGTAAAATGTCTTCAAACATTGATCTATAGGCTTACAGGGAAGACTGGGCTTGCCCAACTGTGTTGCCTCATTAAATAAAGTCGTTACTTACTTACTTACTTACTAATTTCAATCGAAACATAATGTACCTCAGGGAAATGTCCTAAAGTGTATTATTCAAGTGACCTATCGTAGTAAACACCCGTGTTCGATATAAGACGGTTATGCATGGATCCTTGTGAACTAACTACAATAAACTGACAATTTAACTCTCGTGATAACGCCACTTAAGTTAAGTTGTCGCCAAACGTTTCCTTCCTTGCCATTTTCCTGATGTAAGTTTGAACAGGTATGTCCAGAAAAGGCTCATAAAACTGCCGCTCTCTGCTAATATGTTCGATGGCAAGTCTTCTCAAATTTGATCCGGACATGTGCAAGCCCGAAATATTTCTTAGCTTGTGGCTGATAGCTAGGAACTGACACTCTCCTATCCCACAGGGATTAGAATCGATCTCAATAAAGTCGCTACCAAATGGTCTGCTTTCATCCGACTCATTGTTCCGATCAAAGCTGTCATTTATTTGATCTTCTGACATGCTAGGAGTCATGGAATTTCCATCAGATTCATTTGCTTCCGTACCCAATACAATATGATATTTTGCCTTATGGCGTCTTTGACCTTCAGTAGCTTTGAACATTTCTGATGACTCCTTCCTGCGCCTTTTCTCTTCTTCAAGCGTTCTACTGGTTATATGTTCTACGTTCACCCATTCCCTTTTAGATACATTTTCCGGTGTGTTATACAAAACTTTGTACATAGCAAAACCACTCTTTCTTTGTAAAATTGTTCCATTTAATATAACCTTTTGTAAGGTACGCGGCCTCCAAATGGGTATTTGAGAAGAACCTTATCGCCTTTTTGTAGATTGCGCATGATCGACGTCTCATGTGTAGGGCAAAAGTTCTTTTCCAACATAAATCAGAGGCTTTTAAAACCTTTTCCCTTATGTTTTTATCTGTTTTCCCTGAACTTCTTTAAAGTATACTGCAAACGGTGGTTGTTTGTTTATCGCACTACTAATTTCCCCCAGGCATTCTACCCCATTTAAGCCTGTTCTTCGTCTTCGCTGCGTCTCGTAACGTATTTTCGACCTGATGATTCTGTTCTACCTGCCCTTGACTCTGTGGATGGTTAGGACTACTGTTAATTACCTTTACTTTCTTCCTACAAAAAAGTGATTTAACTTGACCCAGAAATTCCGGACCATTACCACACTAAACTATTGATGGCCATCCATGTTCGGTAAAAACAATTTAATAGTCATTTTTAGCATAGCGAGGAAGTTTCAACAAAATTTTGTCATTGCAAGATAAATTCATTTAAAGGCAGTTGTTCATAAAGAATATGACCTTATAACGCAACAATATCATTTTTTATCAAATATTTGGTAATACAACATATTTTTGTTTAATACTACAGATGTATTTCACTCGTGTTCGTTTTTCCGAATGGAGATTAAACACATATCAATCCTAATTGCAAAATTAAACAAACATATAAGAGTAATTTAAAAATAATCATCACTTTTGTAATATCTCCAAAGGAGTTTGGTACACATTATTATGATTGAATCGGAGTAATTTAAAAGTTGAACACCTTTTTGAGAAAATAGTTGTAAGTTTGTCTAAGATCATAACGCGGACATGTTGTACTTCGATATAATAACGGCGAAACTTGACATTATCGATTTATACCTTTTTAGCTAGATAAGGAAATCCTGATGTACAAATATATGAATACACTATAATATCTTAAGACGGGTGTAGACATAAAACATTTGATTTTATTTCATTGCAAAATTTTCATCGTTAAGAGTTTTGCAATAATGTTGTCAACACTTTTCAAAAAAGTACTTGTAAATTTCGACAATTTATAGGGAAACACAGGCAAAATTTTCATTTCTTAGTTTTGAATTTTTCATTCATTATTCTGCAAATGCCCTCAAAATAAATATATTAGACAGTCAACGGAACAAAACTTTTCTCTATATATAAAGAATAAAAATGGTGGTTTCCTAACTTGACCCACGTGGGTCAGGTTGGAGCGCTAGCATTTCACAATAGTTGTCAAAGTGAACTCTGGAAACGTTTAAAGAACATGTCAAATGAATGACTTAGGCTTGTTTCAATCACACAATATCCAGAATATCTGTTATTGTAACTTCAAGGGTTTGTTCAGTTGTCACCTGACTTGTTTAAAACTATTTGGTGATTCTATTGGCGTCTAAATTTTGTTATATAGATATATTTATGCTTCAAACCCAAAATATAAAAGAATTTAAACAGAAATTCATGCTGAAACTTCAAGAAAAGTCATTTTAGCTTGATTTGAGTACATTAGATCTTTTTAATATTTTTGACATTATGTTGCCTGAATATTCCTTTAACAATATCATGAATGTATATCACAGAGTTTTGCTCCAAAGAGTTTGCAAAAGCACTGTTGTTCCAGATAATGTTAATGCGCTGGTTTTCAAAAAAAAAAATCATTTCATTATCAAATATTTGCAATAAAAAATATTTTAACCATAGATTTTATATGCATATTTCTGAATTGAAACCCTGCATGTGAATCCATATAGACAAATATAAACATTATAATGTCTAGAGTATAATCTCAAAAAGTATAATGATATATTTCAAGTCGCTGAAGAGATTTGCTATTAAATATTCACTTGCTGAGGAAAATACGTTGGTTCTGGAAAAGATATGCTATGCTAACCAGAGAAAAGATGGGCATATGACGTCGAAGGTGGATCGGTTATTTAGGCAGAGCAATAAAATTTCCTTAATTCATTGAAATATTACCGCTGAGAATACTGTTGGGTTAACTTCTACCTTTTATAGCAGTAAGAATATATCATCATAAGTTGGTCTGGGTTTTCTGGGAATATTTCACATTTTAAGTTAGCAGCACATGGGCTATTAATTTCATTATATTTAAGAATAACAATTATATCCAATCACAAAATATATACTGACATATAACACCACTTTTTGAATGATTATTTCTTATAATCTATATATCCATCATAAATTAGTTGCTCTAAACTGATAATATGAAAAAACCACTTTACATTTAAAGTTCCATATTCACAAATTACAAACACAAGTAACATCAAAATGGGCGAAGATCATGTGTATATAGACAAATGAACCATGTCATATACTAAAAACGAACAATTATTAAAAGATATTAATTTATTTGGCTAGTAAAGAGATCATTTAGCAAGACAAAATATTTACTAAAGCTAATGGAACAGATCGAAACACCTACAGACCAATTATTTGGTTTACAAAATAACGCATATACGATGGTTTATTTAATTTGCTATCCAATGTATGGTGTTGTTTAACAACAAAATTCATACAATACATGATGTATATATATATATATATACTATCAATACAGATCTAATAATACAATGGTAAACACTATTTCAAAGTATATCATAAGACGATCCAAGAAATGTAAATAAGATATTTAATAATATTCGTTTATTTTTTGTCTCACTTTTTTCATATGTTAAAAGCATTTAGGTAGGGTTAAAATCAGGACATTTCGAAAATATTATTTAATAAACAGTCGGCTTTATTTGTATTATATGTTTCCAAAAATGTTCCAATTGGCCTATAATTTTGAAAATGTGTACAACTTTTTCTCAATTCAACTTATTTATTGAGCATGTTTTATTTAAACCGTTCTTTAGAGATCCAATAAGATGGAAACATATCTTGGTATAAATTTTCGGAGAGATAGAGTCGCTAGAATTAACATATATTTGTTATTATCACATGGCATAAGTTTACTCAATATTCCGAATTATATAATTCCTCTCCTTCCAATTCCTAGATATACATAGAAATTTATATTTAAGTTAAATCTTCAAAAAATTTAAAAAAAAATATCAAAACTTCTATGCAAAATCCGTGTGATCAAACAATTAAATTCAATTTCAACCAACGAGTCTCAATTACAATTATCAAACTCTTTCCTCACGGAACTGTAATTTTAGACCTTTATAAAAGGTTCATGTATTTTATAGCACCGAAATTACAAATTACATTGCGTTAAATGTTACATGTCTGATATTCATATAAATCCTTCATCAAATTTATGAAGAAACAGAAAAAAAAACGTAATCAAATTTAGAAGGTTAATTAAGACATATTGCATTTATAATTCAACCCCGAATTATACTTGGCTCAATTCTAATAACATTGATAATTAATATTAGTTATAGATTCATAAAATCCGATAAATAAATTATATTTTGGGCAAAAACTCGTGTATTTCAAAACGTTGTTAATCAAATTTGGCAAATAACATCATGTCCAACGCTTTTCGAGTTATTTTTAGGCAATAAAATTATTTGTCAAAACTCGTTTTTTTTTTTTTTCACAAAGAACTGATAAATTAAGACCTTATTGAAAGTTCATGTATGTATATCACAGAACTTTAAGCAAATACAGTTGTTATTGTAAATGTACATGTCCTGATATTTTATGATGATCATTCTTTCATCATATATATAATAAAAATAAAAAAACTGATGAAATCTAGAATGTTAATTATTGTTTGAGCATTATATATTCATTCTTCCAATATATAATCCCTGCATGTCAATCCTAATATACATAAATAAATTTTATAATGCCTTTTGTATAATCTCAATAAAATCGATAGAAAAAATATTTTTTTGCAAAAACTCGTTTTTATTGCAAAACCGGTTGTGATCAAATTGCAATAAAATCATGTTAACGCAACGAGTTTTTTGGGCAATAAAATTATGCAAAACTCGTTTTTTGTTCTTTCTTTAAAAGTACTTGGTAAGTTAAGACCTTATTAAAAAGGTCATATATGTATAATCACAGAGATTTGAGCACAAGAGTTTCCAAAAATACAGTTATTGTTATCAATGTACATGTCCTAATATTTCATGATTGATCATTCTTTCATCATAATTTATATATATAAAAATATAACAAAAAACTAATGAAATTTAGAGAAATGTAAATTATTGTTTTTTAGCATAATATATATTCAATATTTCCGAATAATAATCACTGCATGTCAATCCTATTACACTTAGATATATTTTTCATAATG
This sequence comes from Ruditapes philippinarum, assembly GCF_026571515.1. Taxonomy (NCBI): domain Eukaryota; kingdom Metazoa; phylum Mollusca; class Bivalvia; order Venerida; family Veneridae; genus Ruditapes; species Ruditapes philippinarum. Next base: position 8,558 of record NW_026856963.1, on the reverse strand, counting down.
CCTTTTGTAATAATCATAAAAAATAAAAAACTGATGAAATTTAGAATGTTATTATTTTTTGAGCATTATAATTATATTCATTCTTCCCGTATATAATCCCTGCATGTCCAATCCTAATATACATCTTTTAGATAAATTTTATAATGTCTTTTGTATAATCTCAATCAAATCCGATAGAAAAAAATATCTTATTGGTGCAAAACTCGTTTTTAATTGCAAAACCTGGTTGGGATCAAATTGCAATATAAAATCATGTCAACGCGACGAGTTTTGGTGGCAATAAAATTAATTGTGCAAAAAGTCGTATATTTTTCTATTTCTTCAAAGGTACTGGTAAGTAAAGACCTTATTAAAATGTCTTGTATGTATAACACTGAGATTTGAAGCACACGAAGTGTCCAAAACTACAGTTTGTAATTGTAATGTACATGTCCTAATATTTCATGATGATCATTCTTTCATCATATATATTAAAAGAAAAAAAAATCTTATGAAATTTAGAATGTTTATGTATAGTCCCTGATTCTTTCATCATATATATATTAAAATTAAAAACTAATGAAATTTAGAATGTACATTATTGTTTGAAGATATGCATATTACATATTCATTATCCCCCGAATATAATCCCTGCATGTCAATCCTGATATAATACATAGATAATTTTATAATGTCTTTTGTATAAAGTCAATAAAACTCCGATATAAAAAATATTTTTTTGCCAAAACCTCGTTTTTATTGCAAAACCGGGTTGTAATCAAAATTGCAATAAAATCATGTCAACGCAACGAGTTTTGCCCAATAAAATTATTTGCAAAACTCGTTTTTTTTCATCAAAGAACTGGTAAAGTTAAGACCTTACTAAAAGTTTCTCGTATGTATATCATTGAGCAAATACAGTTGTTGCTCTTGTAAATGTACATGTCCTGATATTTCATTGATGATATCATCCTTTCATCATATATATTAAAAGAAAAAAGACTATTGAAATTGAGAATGTAAATTAATTGTTTGATCAATACGCATAATATATACTCATTATCCCCGAATATAATTCCTGCATGGTCAAATCCTAATATACATAGATAAAATTTTATAATTTCTTTTTGTATAAATGTCAATAAAGTTCCCGATAGAAAAAATATTTTATTGGGGCAAACTCGTTTTTATTGCAAAACCGGTTGTAATCAAATTGCCCATGGAAAATCATGTCAACTGCAACCAGTTTTGCAATAAAATTATTGCAAAACTCTTTTTTTTCTTTCATCAAAGAACTGGTAAGTTTAAGACCTTACTAAAGTTCTTGTAAATGTATATCACCGAAATTTTTAGCAAAATACAGTTGTTGCTTGCTGATATTTCATGATGATCATCCTTTCATCATATATTTAAAACGGAAAAAGACTAATGAAATTGAGAATGTAAATTAATGTTTGATCATATGCCATATATATTTCATTATCCCCGAATATAATTCCTGCATGTTCAATCCTAATATACAAGATAAGTTTTATAATGTTTTTTTGTATAATGTCAATTAAAATCCGATAGAAAAAATATTTTATTGGCAAAACTCGTTTTTATTGCAAAAACCGGTTGTTGTAATCAAATTGCAATAAAATCATGTCAACGTAACCAGTTTTTGCAATAACATTATTGCAAAACTCGTTTTTTATTGGCAAAACTGGTTGTAACAGGGCTATGTTTGAAAAAGATTCTTTGAAAAACTCGATAGATTTTTGTTGGAAAAGTTGTTTGAGGTGACTGTTAATCCCAAAAGGAGAGTTCGCTATTATCACATTTGATACGTCTGCAGGTAAGAAACTGTAAAAAATATAACCGTAAAATCAGTCAGTCTATAATCATTAAATATATTTATTAAACTGTTCTTTATTTGGTCTCAAATAGTTTAAGGAAAAAACAATCAGATAAAAAAATACAATTTACAGCTCAAAACTGCAGGATGAAATGATTATACAAGTTAATTTTGTCACTGCATTCAATGACATGTTTTGTCAGGAATACACATTTAAGCATTATCTTTTCAGCTGTATATGAAATAATGAACAAGAGACCAATGACTATATTGGGGTTTAATATTGATGTAGATGTTTACAGTAAGTAAGATTTGAGCACTTTTATTCCCGTTAAACAGTTTACCTTTTTCCTTTGTCTTTTTTCAAATATGCAGATTTAAAAGGTAAAAAGCGACACAAGTGAGTAAAATTGAAATTAATTAATTAGTTTTCTTATTGATAAACTTCATTCAAAGTGAGACAACTTAAGAATAAAGAATATGCGGAAGTATCTATATGCCCATCCAAGAGTAAAAACAATAATGTGCAGGTAATGTTAACATTACTTCACATTCTGCCATAATTGTTCTATCAATACCCTTTAGAATTTTATCATATTCAAATGTCTTTTTAAACTATAGACGGAAGTTTTCGGCCGAACGCCGTCCGATTTCACCTTGACTTCCGCTAAAATTAACAGTAAAGAAATGAATATAGGCTGAATTTTCACTGGTCATTTAACAATTATAGCCTGTTCGATTGATACTTTAGAATAGCTTCCGTTATAGGTAGAGGTCTGTTCGATTGTCCGATGGCAAGAAGTGTTGGAAAAAGATATAAATAAGAATAAATATATAAAAACACAATAATGATATTTTCTAGATGTTTCTAACAGCTTCTGAATAAATATATGAAATTAAATATGACAGGTCGCCTTTTTGATACTTTTGCGTTCGATTGGGTTTCTCCTCTAAGCTGTTCTATTCATTATATTCTCTTCTCGAACCGGGCATAACACGATTATAACGAACTTTCGACTAATTTACAGTAACTGTTGCAAAATTTTAGGTGAAATTAGTGTACAGTATCTACTAAATCTTTGTTTCATTATAAATTCCTATTCAAATCAAATTCCATTTTGATTAAAATCAAATAATGTAAGTAATATTGTTTGTTTCAATCTAAGATGACAATTAATGGGGAAAATCATTGCGGGTAAAAATGAAATGAAACTATTAAGGACAAATAAAATGTTCTGTTTGCGGTTATCATGGTAAATAGTAGCTTATCGTATGCAATTAACAAGTTTGACTTCGGCCGAGTATCTATTTAAAGATAATTCTATTCTTGTTTATGTTTTATATTTTTATAACTCATTCTCAATTATTGGTTATTTACAACATTTATAGCATTTCTTCTTTATTAGTTTGTTCAATTTGACAGCTAAAATAAATTCAATATCACATAACTTTAAATCAGTAGCATTATTCAAAACTTCTATTTTATCTAACGAAATAAGTAATAACAATAAAAGTGACATCTGAAAATAAAGCCAGACTGTTGTTGGGCAGACATATAGAAGTCAAGCCAAAAAGGGATATACTATATAACTAAAAACACATATATTTTCAAGCTTAATTCGATTATTAGAAATAATATTTTGATATTTTTGAATCATTTTAGAAACAATGCAATCGTTGGACCAATTTCCCCTTTTAGAATTATGCATTGAATTTTACTTTCACTTTTTTACATCAAGCTTGTCCAAACAGCATTTAAATATGTGCTTTTAAGATAGTTCTTGTTTTGCACTTCGAGAAAAAGTAGTTCTTGCTAGACATATTACAATCATTAGACTAGCTGAACATTCAAACAACTTTAAAAGAGTATCAAAACAATAAATTTCTTTTGAAGGGGACAAAATCTATTCAGAATCTGAACATGCCGAAAGAGATGTACAAGGACCAGAATCATTACAAACAACAGGTTGCATTATTATTCAGATTTATGACTGTAGCATATAATGTTATGATAGATAGATAAATATTTCACCAATAGTAATTAATACAATGAAAAAAAAACAATGAAGAATATAATAATTATCCTAGTGTAATTCAAAGAATTTTCATTATAGGTCATTGTCTTTTATTTTCAAATAACAATATAGAGTTTATTAATATGTAACATTACAATACGCAATCGACTCTTTTAGGGACGTGTCATAAGTTTTGTTGTTTAAATTTATTACTCTAAATATAAATGTAATTTTTTCCTTCTTATCGTACAAATTATTTTGCACGTGCAGAAACAGAACCGGATGGTAAATTATTGTTTATTTATTTAAACAGTACCAAAACGCTATATATTCCTCTTTTAACAATATGATTAAATTAACACGATTATTATTCAATGACACCTCTGGCGACAATTGAATATTTTACATGTGATTATGTACTTTGAGAATATGAAAAATTGAAACTGTAGATATTCTGACTGGACATGTTCATTGTCGTACACAATGCATAAAGTTTTTAAAAAACACTAAGTCTTAAATCTTTCTGAGAAAATCCGTTCGTTTTCCTTTCTTGTGAATCAAATAAATTACAATCTCTGTATTTTGTGATATCCAGTTTGATACTTTCATTCAATGGTAGCATTGCTTAAATCATTTAACCCCAAATTGACCGCAGTTAGAGCATTGTATCTGATATAAAATTGTGGCACATAATACATAAAACAAATGTTCATAACGGAAGTTTGAGTTTTTTTTAGGTGAAAGTATCACTTCAAAACGCGACTCTATTGGAAGAGAAAAGAAGGGAGCAGAAACTTCAAGCCAAATCAATGACAAACGTATGTAAAATTGATTTTGTTTCCTTGCACACTAAGTGCCCTATCATATAAACAACTTTGAAAGAAAACAAAAAAGAGAAATACAGTAAACATATTACTTCTTTGTACGTAAATATTACATATTTCTATTTATACTTATGCAAAGTATAGTCGAACTGAAAGTCATTTAAAAACATAAAGAGACAAATTTTGTAACTTGTAAATGATTGACAGACAAAATTGCTTTTGCATATTCAACTGTAACGACGTTTCAAATTTCTTAGCTCCATGGTTCATTTATTTAGTTGGATGTCTTATCATTTTTGAGAAAACTTCTTTTCTCTTTTCTCTCTTTCTCTTAGCATGCTATTTGGCTGTTGTAAACATTTTCCGAACTTCTTCTCAGTGTATTATTATTTTCAGGTCCGGGATAATTTTGCCCAACACATTTAATGCTTAATATTAATACCGCAATTTTATCAACAGACAGAATCAACCTAAATCTGCTTTTTTACATGTTTTTCTGGGTGCTGTTGGTGTTTACATTGCTTCAGAGTGGTTACCGATTTTCCATATGTTTCAAAATCCTTTAGTCATTGTTGACAAACACTTCATTGGTAAACGCTTGACCGAAACAAAACTTCTACATGCATTGAGGGTAGTCAATATAACTTGGCACACATGATCACCATTGTAAGGCAGAGGGTCGTGTACAAAATTTAGTCCCTGAGGTCAAGGTCAAGGTCACAAATATGGGTCAAAGTGCAGATATAAATATGAAAATATGTATTTGGACCATTTACTCATCATGTATTGAAGAATTGAAACACACATTGCCATGTTCAAGGCTACGGGTGTAAAACATGTTATTAAGGTTAAGATTTGCAAGACCAAGATCACTAAAGATGATAAAATACAATGTTACTTTCGAATTCCGGAACTTCTGAAATTAGGAAACTTCTGAAATCTGAATATTTTTCAGAGTCCCGAAATTTCTCCTTCTGTTTCCTATGTAATTAGTTCCTATGAATTACGGTGCTTCTTAATTCTGAATTCCGAACGATTATTTGGTAAAAAGTGATATCAAATTTACTTCCAAAATCCGAAAATTAAAAAAGGTATGAAGAAATATCATACTTGTGATTGTAGATCTCTAACAATTTCAGTATATTCCAAAGTAACATTTATCTTGATATTTATTAAGAATCTCAACATGTCCAGCATGACAACTTCTTGATGACAGTGTTAAAAAAAGTATGTGATAAGTATGTGATGAATAAACAAAACAAAAACAAAACAACAAAAGGTAAAAAAACAAAAAAACAGGTTAATAGCAGGTAATACATAACGATAGTAAGAATAAATTGTTAATAAACAATATGCTATTGTATCCACAAATTCATTAATTATAGGTAAAAATGAAATCTAAAATGGTTATAAAAATTTTTTTAATTATTTTGGTCCGCATGATTTTTTATTTGAGAGTGTAATTTTGTTAAATACTATAAAAATATCTATACTTTTGCAGCAGCAGAAAAATATTGTTAAATGAAATAATGCAAGTTTGGGGAATTTTTCGAATTAAAATTGTTGGTTGTTAAGAAAATTAGTACTGCTTAAATAAGAGGCACCTTCTTAACTAAATGTAGGTTTTGAATTCCAAGGTTCAACCTATTTTCTATTTTAAGGTTTCCTAAACGAAACAGGTGCGAATAGAATGAACAGAAAGGTTGAAACTTTTTATCTGGTCTTATATTTGTTCCACCTCTCTTATTATTGAAGTAAGCAATGTGACATTATTGGTTTCAACTGATATAACTTAAGCGTTCATTTTTATAGATTATAAAGAAAAACATATTAAGTAACATACTTTTTTCGATTCACTTCATAGAAAATGACACACTGACTGAAGAGCCAACAAAGATTAAACTTTCCAGAGTATCGGTAGACATGAATAGGTCTATGTTGAAAAGATTCTTTGAAAACGTGATAGATTTTGGCGGAAAAGTTGTGGAGGTGACTGTTAATTCTAAGGAGAGTTCTGCTATTGTCACATTTGACACGTCTGCAGGTATGATATTGTATAAAATAATATAATCGTACAATCAATTATAATCATTAAAAATACCTAGTAAAATGTTCTTTAATTGGTCTCAAATAGTTTAAGAAAAATAAATCCGATATGTTTAACATATTTGTTTTTTTTATTCAGGTATACAGTCAACTAAATTCAGTTTTCCAAAATGGAAATCAAAATATTGTAAAACACTCATTAATTTTGACGGCGATAGCTAAAGAATGTGAGTGGTTTTATGCCGCAAATAATTTAAACCATTTAATATCATTAATTACAAATATTATACTTAATCGTGACAAGAAATTCAATGCTAACAAAGAGGAGATACATATAGTGTGGTTTTGTTGTTTCAAACATGTTTTGTATAATACTTTACATTTATGTTATTTTGTCTAGAAAAACCTCACCTGGTACTATTCATTTCTTTATTTCAGATCTATCCAGTCACAGTTTACCACATAATACTCCATGATGTAATTTAAAGGCTCGATTGTCTGAAATACAAGTTAATTTTGCCACAGCATTCAATAGCATATTTTGTCAGATATATACATTTAAGCATTTTCTTTTCAGCGGTATATGAGATAATGGACACGAGACCATTGACAATATTGGGTTTTAAAGTAGATGTAGATGTTTACAGTAAGTCAGATTCTAGTATTTTAGTTAAAACACGTTACTTATTTCCTTTGTCAACCATGCATTTTCAATTTAATAAATACACAAACATTTTAATGTATCATACATTTAATGTATATTGAAAAGGAAAGAAGCAAAAACAAGTGAGTGAAACTTTTTTTAATGAGATATGTTAAACTTCACGTAAAATAAAACAACATAAGAATAAAAATATGTGAAAGAGGCATCATGCCCATCAAAGCGTAAAACGTGATTGTGCATTTATAGGAAACATAACTTTTGCCAAAATGTTTTATGTCATACTTAACCCATTACCTCATATACACGCCTTTCACACATTTTCATCTCATTTTAAGGCCTCAAATAGTGAACAAATGTCCTATTTAGTCTCCAAACACTTATTTTCGTTTGAGAAATGTTGCTTAAAAAGATACATTAGGGTTGCTTGAGGGGCATGTGCCACCATTCTGCTCGGGGTTTTGTAGGAGACAGCAGCTCCCCTCATCAACAAGAAAGGTTTAAACTTGTGAAGGGTTAAAATGAACTCCGCTCAAACCTAACGAAAGGCGTAACGAAAGCTAAAAAGTTACAAAGTCAACTATTGCCTTTTTTATAGTTTCATATTAATTTGAACTTGTAACAGGTGGCTTTTCAATGAAAACAGCCATTTTTCACAAAATGTTCATGTGGCAATTGGTTAATAAAAAATAAACAATAAAAAAATGATATCAATAACCTTAAGAATTTTATCATGGTCAAGGTGTGGAGCAGTCTTTTGATATTTTAGACGTTTTTATTGTTTATTATTTATCGTCAATAATAGGTGCATTACAACTTCTGTAATATTTCTTTCTTAACTTTACTGCTATTTCAGCTCAATTTGACACTTCAAATAAACATGATATCATTTAACTGTCAATCAGGTTAATTCCCTAATCGATAACTCTATTATGATTTTAACAAAATGAATAATTACTATAAAAGTGACATAAATGTCTGAAATTCAAAATAGTCCACCTTGCGCATAAATTCATAGAAATAAAATTGGCTGACAGCGATAAAGTCAGACCACCTTCCATTTTTATTTATCCACACCTTTGCCAATAAACAGTTTCCTGCTGTATCAACACGAAAATCTACTAATATAATTTTTGATTTTAATGTACTTAATTTCCAATATATCGAAACCCAAATATCACTGATGACACAGATTA